>NW_022154708.1:187665-487665 GCF_001633185.2 Quercus lobata
AATACTTGCCATTTTGATTTTTGAAAAAAGGTTTTACATAACTATATATATATATATATATATATATAGACACACACATGTGGGTACTTATTTACTTATAATATATCATGTGAATATTCACATCAATGAATACTTACAATCAAAGCATGTGAGATAAATAAATAAATAGCATGTGAGGGACATTTACCACATAGCTAGAAATAATACATACAATAGCATTTGAGTACTTATTTACCACATAATTAGCATGTGAATACTAAATACTATATACAAATAGATTACAATGTAAAAATAAAAAGAGAAGGTTGGAAGGATAGCACCTTGGTGTCATCCACAATTTTTCTCATTTTTACCATACAAAAAAGATGACTAATATGTTAGTGCCTAAGAAAAGAGAGGGACTATGTAAGCTTGATTGGTGCCTATGAGTTCAATGGAATTGAACCATATGCACAAATGCTTAAAGATGTAATCCTAAGAAAAAGTTTTAAACAACAATGCATTAATTATTTTGGAAAGAATTTTTCTTTGAAAACATTAATTCTATTATTCTTGAAAAAGGGAAGTTTTAGGGGGAAAAAAAAAAACATTTTCTTTTTTATGAAGGAAAAGTTTGTCATTTTAAAAAGGAAAAGTTTTAGAAAACTACTTTTGTCATGTTTTTCAAAGAAAAGAATTCTTTTGAACAAGTAAAGTTTGCAATGGGAAACAAATTTTCATTTTTTTAAGAAAGAAGTTTTTGAAATGTTTTTTTTTTTTTTTTTTTGAAGAAGAAGAAGGAAGCCATTTTTTAGAGGAACCCAAAAATATTAAGCTGTTTTAAGTTTTCCCCATTTTGAAATTATTTTGTAGAAAACACTTTTTAAGAAAACAAAAGAAAAGTGAGGTTCAAAAGACTCATGGGTTTCTTTGGCAAAATGGGTTAGAACCAAAAATCCCATGATTTTTGTGATGAAAGGAGAATTTGTAAAGCATTTTTGTAGGAAAATTGGTTTTGGACGAAAGAAAATTTTTTAGTTAAAGAAAATATTCATGGGTTTTATTTTCAAAAGAGAAAGATTGGGTTCCAAAAATCCCTTGATTTTTAAGAAAATAAATGCTCCTTATAGAAACTTTGCTCATTCAATAGATTTCTTTTTATCATATTTTTTTGAAAAGAAATTCCAACATGGTAAAAGAAATTTTTTTTCTGGAAGAATTTTTTTTTTTTTAAGAAAAATGCTTCTCATTTTTGGATTTTAAAAAAAGAAAGAGAAAGGAAAAAATATGTTTTTTTTTTTTTTAATAGAAAGAAAATTTAAAGGAAAAGAGAAGGCTTTAAAAAGGGAATTTTTAAGAAAGAGGTGAAAACAACTTTTGAAAAGGGGACAAAGCTTTTTGAAAAATCATTTTCTTTTGGAAAATCATACTAAAGAGATTTGTTTTACCCAAACTTATCAATTTATGGCAACATTATTAATGAGAAAAAGAAAAGAGCAACAATAGTAAATAAGTGATATGAATTTAAAGATGAGAAAATAAATGCAATAAAATAAAGGCAAATAAATAAATTTGCTAGAAATTAAATGACAAGGAAATGTAAAGTACTTGAATTTAAATGACAATAAAAGTAAAGTGCTTGAATTTAAATAACAATAAAAGTAAAGTTGCTTGAATTTAAATGATAATAAAAGTAAAGAGCTTGAATTTAAATCACAATAAAAGTAAACATTGATTAAAAATGTTTTTTTTAGGGATTCTTCTTAAATAAGCTTTAATCTCTTTCAAATCTAATGTGTTCTTTGTCAAAAAGAGATGGAAGTTCTAAGCCATTAACCATCCTTAAGACAACATACCCATATTGTGTTTTATTTAAGGTTTAGAGCCTATTTAAAAGGAATAAATAGAAAATCTTTTTTATATTAGGTGATGAGATAGTAATATATATATATATATATATATATATATAGAACAATAGGAATTAAAAGGTGCAATTAATAAAAAGGGAGTGGAGATAAGAAAAAATTAAATAAAGAGAGAAGGGGAAGACCATTAGAATAAATGGGATGACAATAAAGTAAAAGGGAAGTGGGTAGAACATTAAATAAATGGGATAATAAAGTAAAGGGGGAAAGGGGAAGAACATTAAATAAATGGGTAACAATATAACAAGATAAATATATGAACAAGAATATAAAAGGTTCCTATATGCCTAGAAGAAATGAGATATCTTCCCCCTGAGGGTACTTCTCATATTAGGTCTAGGTTATGGTTCAATACCCATCTAGGAACTTAAAAACAATATCACAATCAACAACAAATAATATAAGCACAAAGGAAAAGAGAGATAGATATGCACAAACACGAAAACAAAATTCTTGGAATTTAAAGCAATAAAGTAAAGAGAAAACAAGAAAATAAATGGAATTTCATATATAAGATGAATGGTGTTTACATAAGAAGAAATAGAGAGGCTGGGATGGGTGCAATTATTAAGAAACTACCCCATCCCTACATGTTATCCATGAAGATTACAATAAAGATGAGAGGGGATGAACTTTTGTGATGGATTTCCTAAAGAGGGGAGAGAGAAATATTTTTAGAATTTTCTAGGGTTTTTTTATGATTTTTCTAGTATTTTTTTTCTATAATTTTTCTATTTTTCACCTCTAAAAACTCAATATTTTTTACAAAAAATGGGGCGGTATTTATAGGGAGGCCAATAAAATTGAAGGCTATGTGATGGTGTTCTAGAATACCATCACATAGCCTCCCACTTGTACACCAAGTTTGGCTATTTTGTCTTTTTCTCAGTTTCTAGGCCGATTTTCACATGGCTGTTTTGAGCCTTTCTGAGCTCTGTTTTCCTCAAAATTTATATCCCTAAAAAGATATGGATGTCTAGTTTCCATAAGTTTTAACTTTGTGAGATTCAGAGCTACGGTCGTCAAGATATCACATCCGGAAGGGAGGTGATGCAGTGTAAGAAATTCTATATTGTTTTTCCTTAAAAAAATTTATTCCTTCCAATCCATGAAAAATTTCATCAAGCTCTTTTTGCGAGAGGTGGTCGAGACCTCATACTTTAAGCTAGTTTAGACTGATCGCTCCAATTATTGCCCAATTGGTACAATTTTTTGGTGAAGTTGGTCCAAATTTAGCCTGCTTGACCTAAAAAACAAAAACAAAACAAAAAAAAGGTGAAACTTTAATTAGTGTTTTGGGGTTTTATTAATATCTCATCCATTTTAACTCCAATTTTGGCCCGTGATATCATTTCAAAGGAAAAAATATGACCTACGAGACGGTCCAAAGTTCAACTCAATCAGACGGTTGGATCAAAAAGTCAACTTTTTAACCATAACTGGTTAGGGTTTTTGGTCTTAATTGCTATCAGAGAGGTTTTGAATGTTGCAACCCTTTGATCCACCACTGATAATGTAACATTTATTTGTTACCCTTTTTTGGCTTTGAAACTTGCGATTTGTACTTTTTTTCAAATTTTGGCATTTGGTTTGATGCTTGAATCGGAGTCAAACAAAATATGATATCAATAAGATATATAATTTGAATTACCCTCTTCCAACAATGCCAAATAAAGCAACTGGCATCATTTTGTTGTAAAGACATCATTTTTTGAGAATGAATTTAGTCCATTTTGTGGCCATTGGCTCTACAAATTTATTAGGAAATATAGTCAAATTATTAATCCATATCTCCCAGAATGGTACCCTCTCATCTAACATGACTTATGAGTTTATATATATATATATATATATATATATATATAACTTCACGCACCCACATGCATACATATCTTTTCTTTTTTTTGGTTAAATTTTATAATTTGATAGTTACAATTAAGGGAAGGGGGATTTGAACCCTAGATATAAGGGTGTCCACTAAAACCCAGAAACCAACCCACCTGTCCAAACCGCTTGGGCTAACCCGAAAACCAACTAATCCAACGCCGGTGATAGTTAGCGGCGGGTCTTTGCCACCAAAAGCCTACTTAGGTGGGTTGGATGGTGGGTTTTCTTCTCCAAAACTAGATGAACCCAATCCAACCAACAAAACCCATGAAAGATGGCCGGATTTACCTAGATCCGTTTAGATCTAGCTATATTGTGGTTGTTTTCTCTAGATCCAATGAAGATTTGGTAGTTATTGGTTAGATCAGGCAAAGATATAGTTTTTTTTTCTCTCTTAGATCTGAAGATGAGATAAAAAAATTTTGCTCAAATCTGGGCTTGATGTGGTTGTTTTTGCTTCTATCTGACGAATATTCGGTGGTTGTAACACAGATTTGGCGAAGATATGGCGAATATTTGATGATTGTAACTCAGATCCAACTTCGACTGACTCAATCATTGTCCATCGAAGATCGATCTGACTTGACCTGAGGTTGTCTACAATTGGCGGCGAGTCGTTCAACCTTCCACCCGATGTGAGCAGGTCGATTGTGGGTTAGGCACAAACCCAACCTAGACCGACCTATTGACACCCCTACTTGGATGTCTTAGAAATATTAGAAGATGCTAACTAGTTAAATTATAAGACTCTTGCTGCCTACATAAGCTTTGTGTATACGCAATGCACATACAACTTAAAATGTAAAAGAACCCATAAAATGATAGTATATCAATTATATTGTGTTTCTTTGTTGGATTTTTTTTTTATATGAATAAGTCAATTATGCTTATAATTCTCCTATAATTTTTTTTTTTTTATTGATACGATAATATTTTAATTTGTGGTGTCCATTCAATGATGATTGCTCTTATCGTTAGGCTAAAATATTAATCAGTTATTTGTATAGACAGGATTTGAATCACAAATCTCTTATTCAACGATAATAGACTACTAGTTAAACTAGTAATAATTTTTAGTAATTAAATAAATGTTATGTTGGCTTTTGTTAAACCTATAAATGACAATTTAAAGCCATATAATAACACATTTGTGAATCTAAAATCGAAGAGTTTAACTTAAAAATAATATCAAACTATGAATATTATATTATTTTCAATTTTTATTACAATACACTAGTTTATATGAAAAATAATAAAATATCACATAAGGAATTTTATTCTTACCACTTTGAAATGTAATAATTCCCCCCCCCCCCCCCCCCCCTCCCCCTTTTTTTCTATCTTTATTTTTACAATTATAACTTTTAAACCTTTGATAATATTGGCCTTTGAAGTACCAATTGCTCTGATTTCACCATCTTTGGAGGCGGAAGATTTTGAAGCAATACGGGTGAGCCTTTTAATACATTTTTATCCCATTTGGAAGAGGCTTGTTGTTTGGACATTGATAAACGAAACCCAATTACGTCAATGTACCAACAATAAGGCCTCCATACATTGAAAAGGTAAGTTGGGTTCCTTCTTCGATTCCAATTGGCCCAAAGGTCCTACTGTTGCTCTTGAATTCATACACCCATCTCATCAAAGACTTTGAGACTTCCATTCCAAACTGTGATCGGATAACTAAACTGCCACCATGCACTACAGGACAATCGTGGCCACTCACATTGATTAGGAACTCCTCTGGGTGTTGCAGCTTAATCTGGAATACACTCAAGAAAAAAAAAATAGTACTGTTTTTGCTCAAGAGAATTAAGCTTTTTGTCGATGGGAATTGCAAAGGAAGATGTACTTGAGTCCGGGTTTACCTTGATGTCTTCTAAGTCCAAACCTCTATGTTAAGGCATGAAAATAATATTTTATTCTGGTCATTAGCTACTTTAGTATTTTTCATTTACTACTTAACCGCAAAAAATTAGTTTGACACAATACCAAAAGATTATTATAACCCTTCATGTATGACTTTGACTTTAACTTTAATGTGATACCAAAATCATAGTTTACCAAAAATTTTAACTTATCTTTATGTTTGATTTCGCTTTTATATTGTTAATGTTGTCTATTTCCGCTAGAAATATAACTATCCATAATATGATTTTCCCCTTACAACAATAAAAATACTGCATTTCACAATATTTTAGAACTATCATGAAATAGTTAACACATGAAGGGCACCTAACGGTGAACTTATAAAGAGGAATGGACAACATAACCAATATAAAAATAATATTAAATATGAATTGCTAAAATGGAAAAAAAAAAAAAAAAATTCCCAAATTTTAAAGGCCAAAAATATACTTTACTCTCTTTTTTTGTTTTTGATTTTTTTCCTTTTGCACAAACAATGCCACCTTCCTATTTTCAAGAATGTAAAAATCATATTATAAAACATTGGACTCACATATGAAAAAATATTTAAATACTTTTTTTTTTCAAGTATATATATATATATAAAGTTGGATTAGGATCACATAGTTTCACCATAGAGTTGTGATTATAAAAGGATGAAGTAGATTTTGTCACAATCAAAAATTAACAAAATCAATTTCACTTGTTTCAAAATGAATAAGAAGAATTTTAAGAACTTTAGAATAAAGTTATCCCAGAAAATCTAAAAGGTCTTATTGTAAAAAGTCAATACTTTACGTTTTAGTTAAAGTATATATATCATGACTTTTTTTTTTTTTTTTTTTTGAGGTGAATATATCATGAATTTTGATTTTAATTTCAAAGATAAGTGAAATTATTTAGATATTTTATTATTATATATAAGATGGGTTTAAACTTTAAACTCATTGCCATTATGAGGGGAAAATAAGAGGATAAATCTGCATATAGTTGCAACATGTAACTTAAAAGAACTAATCTCACTTATGTATTTGATTTACATGAGACTAAGAAAAGGCAAATAGAAGCCCAATTAATTACTCAGAGGAGGCCTTCTAAAGATCTGGCTGGCAGCACATAAAAAATAAGAATAACTTAGAGACAACGAGGGGAAAGGCAATGGAGATAAAAATAATACCATTCTTGTTCAAAACTAGAACAGCATTCATTTTATTAAAAGGAGATAAAATACCTTCTTCTTTTTTTTTGAGAGAAAGTTTAAACTTATAACATCCACTCTTAATGATAGTTTTTTATCATTAAACCAAAATACCAATCAATTTTTGATGCAAGCAAGGATTGAACTTCAAATCTCTTATTCAACCATTAGAGATTTTATCAATTGCATTAACTAAAACTCACAGATAAAATACCCTTCTTGTTCAATGCTAAAATAGCATTCATTTTGTAATATGATTGTGGCTGTTGTTGCTGCCAGTCACAGTTCTCTATTGTAGCTAATTGCACAAAAACTAGCTCAAAGAAATCCCGTCGTTCATATGCAATGCATGGCTGTGAAAAGCCTTGTGTCATTCAGATTTGGTAATTTTTAGCAATATATGTGGAACATCAAGTCTAAGAACATAACACTTTTGACAACTACTGACACGGCTAGTTGTGGCTTGTGCATAACAAGAAGTCTAGGAACATAACATTTTTTGACAACTACTGACATGGCTAGTTGTGGTTGGTGCATAACAAGAGTAATGTCAATGATAGACCTAAGTGAAAGTGATGTTGCTCTAATTGCAACAAGTTATATAAGCAATTATTAGAAAGCAAAAATATTGTGAATGATGTTGTATGCCTAATATTAATTATGAAGATAGTGAAGAACATACACCTGCTAACTAGTTCATGAATTAACCAATCATTTTACTGATTTGGAGCGTACTAGTTCATGAATTAACCAAATCAGTGACTACTCATATTTAAAAGTCTCAATAATGTGTTCCGATTATATTTTAATCCTTTGACCTAAAAAAAAAAAAAAAACAGGAGAAAGTTTAAATAGTAGAGCTACAGTTTTAGATAACTTTAGACACTGATATAGGATTAAGCGTACAACCTCATCATCCGCCACTTGCCTACCATACGTTCAACAGATTCCCAAGATAGTCTATAACTGGTTGTCTGGTGCAGAACAGTCGGAGATGACTTCAACCAAGGAATCCAGCCAAATGTCCTTTTACCAGCAGCTGCTTCAATGTTTTCAATCTTGACACCCTTCAGAAAGTGTCGCCAACATTTATTTCGAGTGTTGTACGTACAGCAGTTTGGATTTTCTCCTCTGTGCATCATCTTTTCATGTACCAACTATACATCAGAGAAAAAAAGAAAGAAAAAGGAATTCAGTTACAATAGTTCCCAGGAAGCACAAATTCAAAGTTTATTCTTCCATACTATGGAATCCATAGCTCCCATCACAGTTATGACAAAGTTCATAACATGATGTGTAGAGAAAACACACATGCGCGCACACACACAAACACCATACAGATGCACAACCCATTAGCCATGCATATTTGCGTACAAAGGGAAGTCTTCACGAAAATCATTTTTGACAGTATGACAATGTTATATGTTACAGCTCTGTGAGATCCTATCATACCTTGGGGAATTCACTGCACGGAGATGATACTACTGATAGAATCTCTGGGTGCCATGTCCTCAACAAATTATCCAATAAATCTTCAAGGCCAATTGATGGTTTGATTATTTCAAGCTTCAGATCAGATTGTGGAGGAAGCAAAATTTCTTCCAAATTTTCATGTATAATGACATTCTGAGGACAAGCAGGAAAATAAATTTTGTCAGATGTAGTAAGTTGATAGGGGATCATAATTTTTCAGAAAGTTAAAAAGGCAAATACCTTTCTGGAGCGGACAACCAATTTTAAGCCATTGGAGTGTTTTAACTTCTCAAGAAGTTTTCTCAATCTAGCAAACCAGAGAGCATCCTCACCTCCAAGGTGGTTATAGCTACGTATATGTACTGGTTCAAAAGAAAATTTGGCCTCCTTTAATGATAAAGGATTTGAAAATGAGAAAGGCATTTTATCACCCTTAAACTCGAATGAAAAGAGATTTGGAGCATCTATGTCAGCCTCCACTAGATTTTTGCATCCTCTCAAGACAAATCTTCTAAGCCATATACTCGAAATCGTTATATTCTTCAATTTATTGCATTTGCTTAGGTCCAGTTTCTCAAGGAAAGGAAAATTAGCTAACCGATCTTGAAACATTTCATCTGTCATGTCGCCATCCTCCAATGTTAATCTTTTTAAAGAGACACAAGCAACCAAGTCAATTTTGCAGTGCATGGATTCCTTCCCACAATACCAAAAAGTTTGAAGATTTGGAGCTTTGACTTCAATCTCTTCCAGTCCATGGCAATGGTGTACCTCAACCCTGTCAAGTTTAAGAAGACCTGAAACCCGCAGAACCTTCAACCCTGTGCAGTGTATGAATCTCAAATCCTCAATTAAAGGGCAGCTGGAGATCAGATTGTCAATAATCTGTTGATCAACAAAGACCTTGCGGAGATACAGTTTTTGCAGTTTTGGAAGCTTTATATTGCAGTGAGATTTTAACATACACCCATGTAACCTTAATCCAGTTATTGTTTTTGAAGCAAAAATAGTTGGGGGCAACTTGTAACGTTTACTTTTCTTGACAACATGGAGATCTAGCTCTTTCATGTTGTTTTCAATGGAAATGTTGATCCACTGCTCCATATGAGGGGCCAGTTCTAAATCATATCTGGTAATATGTAGCACCAATTTCTGTATACTTAATTTTCGCTCAAGGTGGCTCTTCAGAGAGTTGTCAACAAAGTCAGTAAATACCTTCTTCATGTTCCTTATATCCTGACGTCCCTCTTGTTGTTGAATCTTGTGTTGGTCAAATATCAAAACGGAGAATGAAGTCCATATCTGCCTCCACTTTCTGGACAAGATACTTGTTCGAGCTGCATCTTTTGTATCATCAAGGAAAGAAAGGATGTGATGGATGATGTATTCAGGCAACTGGGTGATTAGATCCCTGGATTCAACTCTTCGGTCCAGCTTGTCTAAATGTTCCTCACTTAGCTTCCTTCTTTGCCCAATAGTCTTGTCAATGGTGTTGAAACCTCTTCTCATTCGTTTCCCACAAACAGTAGGTGTCTGTGAGACCAAATCCATGGGGATGGTTCTCTCATCCTCATAAATGGAATCTTTTTTCTTTTCCCCAGTACGCATTTTCTTCCTTGAACCTTTCTGAAGGGCTCTTCTCAGCATCTTTTCTTATCCTCTTCTTAGATCCTGTCTGCAGTAGTATTATGTTACATTTTCATGAAAGGAGAAAAAAATATTACAAAACAATTGAATTAATCAAAATTAAACACCCTGGGCAGGCATGGGGTTAAAAAATAAAAATAAAAAGATAGACAGACAAAAAGAAAGAAAAAAGATAGGGGGAAAAAACAGTTAGGAAAAGACTAATTTAAAATCTGCACAACGCAAAGACATGAAATTGATTACTACCATTCAAACAAAATCCTTAAAGCAATTTTTGTCAATATTAAAGTTTTCAATGGATTGGTCTAATGGAAATTTTAATTGGAATCCAAGATTTCTAAGAATGGCACAAAATTGAGAAAGTGGTTGAGGATTTAAGAGCTATTATAAGGAATGAAGTACAGAGGGTGGCAACTCTTTCCTTGGAGAAGTAAATGGAGAGTCAAAGCTTCACCAAGAGTGGGAATTTTCATTTGTATAGCAATATTAGGGAAGATCCTTACAACAGATAAGGAGAGAATGTGTGGAACAATCATTGCAAATTGGTGCTATTTTGTAAATTAAATTAGGACAGTGGATCCTCCAATTTCTTCACTGTGACATTGCTGGGGAAATGTAGACTAATGTGTTCTCTTGTTTGGTGTTAAATGGGTCATGCCAAGAACAGCAGTTGCATTATTGCATTGTTGGAAAGGATGCTTTGGTAGATATTGTAGTGGTGAAATTTGGAAGGTAGTTCCTATGTGTTCAATGTATTAAACGGGCCATGCCAAGAATGGCGGTTGATTGATAGCATTTCTGGAAATGACACTTTCGTTGATATTGTAGCGGTGAATTTGGAAAGATTCTGTTTTGCAATGTGGTATCCTTGGAGAGAAAGGAAAGCAGGTGCAGCATTTTTTAAGGTAGTGAACCATTGGTAATGAGGTCGAAGCTTTTGTCCTTGTGATCTCTTCATGATTGGACAATGGATAACGTTTCATTTTCGTTTTCAAATTTGTTGGAGTTCTTTGATATTTTGAATTTTTTATGTTAGATATCATTTTGGGTTTTTTTTTTTTTTTGATAGGTAATAAAACTTTTATTCAAATATGGTGAACATTACGATCAAGAAAAAAATACAACAAGAACAAAAACTTAAGCTAACAGAGTGTATGATGTCATTTTGGGTTCTCCTTGTATATCTTGTGTACTAGAGTTGTGCCCCTAATCGTGCTTTATATTGAAGTTTACTAACTAAAATATATATATATATATATATATATATGAAATCAAAGCTTTCCATGGTAGCCTCTTCAACAATAGAAGTGAAAGTGAGAAGAAATTCCCCACTATGCAATTGAAGGATACATTATAACATGTTATGACTTCACATTTTAATGAACAAGCACAAGCATGGTGGTTTCATGAGTGTTGCAGAAGGTAACAAGACTTCCATATAGTCAACATATTAAAAGACAGTTAACTGTAATAACTCCTAGACACATATGAAGAAATTTCAGATGTAAAGGGTTTTTGGTCCCAATGGGTGGATCAGTTCAGTTTTAGAAATTATTTTATTAAAAATGCTACTTAGAAATATATCACTTGAAGACTGCAAATAATGTATTTATAGTTTATACTCTGTGGATGCTTTAAAATTTAAAAATGTTATGCAACATGCAAAAACCTAGTTTCTAAGTCCATTACATCAATGCCACTAAAATTTATTATCTCATTAACTGCCCCATTATTATTGTTTTTTTTTTAAAAGCACCCAACAAAACAAACTAATATGATTTGAACCTCACAATTCAAATTTTAAATTATCACAATCTTCATAATAACATGGTTGGCCAATTTGCCAATCCCAATTGCTAATTGGATATGCACCTGAGGATCTTTATAAGGATTAACAAACAATGTTTATATAATCCACTTAAATACATCACAAGATAAATAACTAAATTAGAAACAAGTTCCAGAAGAGAAAATAAATCTATGTGCCACCTTAGTTACTATCAGTAATTAATAATAAAGTTCCAAATTAGGGGAATCTGGGAATCACTTAACCAAAGATTTGAAAGAAAATTGGAATGAATGTCAATATATTCTACTTTTAGACTCTTTTTGCCATTAGATCAGACACAATCATTCATCAATACTAGAAATGCACTAGAAAAGATACCCTATATCGCTATTTTCCATGAAATGCCAACATTATGCATAGTCGTCAAACCAATAAATTCTAGAAAAAATACACTACAAAACAGGGGTGAAGGGCAGGTCATGAGACTAAATCTCCCAGAATTATAAAATCATGCACTTCATCTATTATTCTTCAAAGAACGCAAGAGTGTTGACAAGAATGACAAAACACAAAGAAATTTAATCTCAAAGGCAATAGTTGAAATTAGTCTTAAAATTATGAGTTCCCTAGCAGATTTATAATAACAATGAACAATTGAAGATCTTCAATACCAATAGATAATCAATCGGATATATTTTTAAAGAACACAGTAAACCAGAAATCCAAAAATAAGAATGAAGACAAAAAAATTAAAATGATTCGGGTAATCGTTTTCTTATGGGTTTAAACCAAAATCTGATTGTGAATCTTGAAGACAACTACATTCCTTAGTAACTAAGGTTAGCTGCATGATACATTCTCAGTCTATTACTCTATTTTCTTTGTAGCTCTTCCTGCAATGTTTACTTACTAAAAAAAAAATCACTTCCTGTAATCTTTTAAATTTGAAATAATTTTTTATGCTGATAATAAAGAATTCAAGAAAAAACAATATTAAAAAATAGAATTCAAAAGCAGAAGAACAAAAAGCAAACAAATTTGAATCCCCAGAAACTCAACTAATGTATTATTTACAGCAACTTTCCATTCAATTACTTCAATCCTCTACTCATATAAGATATTAAGACTATGTTTGAATCAAAAATTTTCAAAAAAAAAATATTTCCAGCAAATTTTTTATCTAAAAAGTCCCAATTTTTTCAATGAATTACTGACAAAGACACTAAATTTATTCACACAAATCCATCAAAACAAACACAACCCAATTAAGCAACCGCATTAAACTCAATTGGGTATGCGTTATTTTTTGTGTATGAGATCTCAAACAATTGAGATAAGCAAACAAAGCAAAGCATAAAAAGAAAGGAAACCCTTTTTTCCAAGAATCATAAGATAGTGCAAGTAAAACACAGAAACACATACATATGATGTGAAGAAGAAAACGATGAAAGAGGAAGAGCACTGAGGAAGTTACCTTGTCGAAAAGGACTGTCTATGCAGAGAGAGAGAGAGAACGGTGCTATGATCTACTTGCCAGGATTGTGTTACCACGAATTTTATTTATGGGTTGGGCTGTACTTTCTTTTATAATTGCGAGTTTTTGTGGGCTTTCCTCTAATCTATACCACAAGCCCAATTGCAAGTCATATTGCGTTTCTTTTTCTTTTTCTTATATATTGGAATTGGATCAAACGCATTCCCCGCCACTGTTACACTCGTTCACAGCAAAATCAGTGAAACTGTGAAAACAAAAAGCTTTTGATTTCTCCCAGGTTCGCTATTCTTCTCTCAAACATCACTTTTTTCTAGTATAATATTTCTTCTCTAAAACAACACAGGCACAATTTAGGATACACTGATACTCATTTAGAGTGTCATACTTGTGCCATAACGGGTCGTACCTATACTGTAACGGGATGTCCTTCTGTATCATGTTTTAATTTTTCAAAAATTGCACATTGTGTTTGTGTTTGTGCATCCTACAGCCGCACAATTCTCCATTAGATAAAAAAAAGGTTCAATACTGTATTTTGTCACATTCAATTGACGTTACATGTGAATTGTGTTATAAAGAAAGAAAAAAAATTTGGGTTGGGTTGGGGATTTCAAAAATTTTTTTTTTTTTTTCTTTCAAAATTATCTGTTTTAGTTACAATAACAACAACAAAACCTTAGTCCTAAAATTTGGAGTCAGCTATGGATCCTCAATAATAAAGTCTTGTTTTCGTCACAAATAAGTTGTAATTTCGAGGCATGGGACTGACTCTTCCATGGTTGTGTTTTTGATGGACCTAAATTTTGCAGCCTCTTGTTAGCACATTAACGTGAGTGTCATTGATGAACCACTACTGTTAGCTCTTAATTTCAGCTTGGTTCTCTTGGGTCTGGCTAAAATTATTTGAGAATTTTTAAATCTTATGGGGTTTTAAAGATACAGAAGCTTATCAAATTGAATTCAAACACTTAGTTGCATTGACCAATAAAGCATAAACATTGTTATCATATTTAAGGATCATTAAATGCAATACAATTAGGTGTTTGAACTGCCCCTAAACTAAACATTACTATTAGTTTTTAACTTTCTATTGAAGTATGAACACAAATTAGCTTTTAAGTTGAACTTATTGTGATTTGTTCCATATCCAACATGGTGGAATGATGGCCATCTTATTGTAATTTGTTCCATATTCATCTTAACCAGTCTTATTATAAGGGATTAAGGGTGCTCACAAATGCTCATGCTCTGATTTTAGTCTATACATCTAAGCATAGCTTTTGGAATACAATTTATCAAGCTTGTGAATTGAAGGTTAAGCTAGACAAGTATAGGGAGAGATCATGTTGAGAGAGTGCTAAGTTTGCAGCCTTTTTCATCTGAAAATATGTTTAGGGAACTTGGAAATTTATGGTAATATTTGCCATGGGTGCAAAAGTCAATTTCTAGTGATATCAACCTTTCTCATTGGTGCCAGGAAGTATAATAATCATCTTCTTTGAACTCCAAATGGTGAGCATGTATGCAATGAAAGGGAAGAAGCGAAAGAATAGGGAAGAGAGGCATGACATAGTGCAAGATGCAAAGAGAGCCATTACAGAGAACACAAGTAATGGTGAGGAAGAAGGAAAAGAGGTGGAGAACGGACTTGAGGGTATTCCAGTTGTCCCAAGTGACCAGAATAATACTAACAAAGCCAGGGTCATCTTCATTCTTGAAAAGGCATCTTTGGAAGTTGCAAAAGTTGGAAAGGTCTGTTAATTATATTGGAACTTTTTTTTCATATGTGTGTTGTAAAAGTTGAAATTTTTTGGTTTTGGTCTGTGTGGAGGGGTTGTTTTATGGGTTTTAGGCTTTCTGGTATGGTTGCAGTGCTTTCTTTAATAAATTTTTGTCAGAATATATACAAATTTTGATTTAGGTTCTCTGGGTTTTGGATTTATTCTATGCTTTATGGCTTTTATTGGGATTTCTTGTGATTAGTGTTTCATTGTTTCTTGTGATTTTTTTTTTCTCTTTTTTGTAACTAGTTTTATGCATACAGAGTTACCAACTTTTGAACTCAGACGACCATGCATATTTCTTAAAGAAAAATAACAAAAATCCTGCTGATTACAGGCCTGACATTGTTCATCAGGTTAGTGGACTTTGCAATTATGGGGTTGACATTGTGCTTCAACTATTGCTCTTGAATTTTTGACATTGGCGAAACATACATGATCTTAAGGGGCAGTTGTGTTCAGGCTCTCCTAACTATTTTGGATAGCTAACTTAATAAGAGTGGGATGGTGCAAGCCGTGTATGTGAAAACTGAGAAAGGTGTCCTTTTTGAAGTTAAACCATATACTCGTCTTCCAAGGACATTTAAGCATTTCTGTGGTCTTATGTGTAAGTTCAACAGTTCTCACCTCAACATCAAAAAGCACGCTGATATTGTGTCTATGAGTGTGTTTGTTTTTTGGTTGGGAGCTCTATTTGATGTTTTTACTTCTTTTCTTCTCCTCTTGCTACCTGCAGTGCAGCTGCTACAAAAACTGAGTATTACTGCTGTCGGTAAGCGTGAGAATCTTTTGCGTGCTATCAAGAACCCTGTAAGCCGGTATCTGCCTGTCAACTCTTGCAAAATAGGTGAGGTTAATGTTGTATGATTTTTCCTGTGTTATCTATTCTGTACTAGAAATGAGGTTAATATTTTCTTTGATACCAGGATTATCACATAGTTCAGAAAAATTGGTTAATATAAACAACTATGTGGACTCTGCTGATAGTGATGTTGACCTTGTTTTTGTGGTAAGCTCAAAATAATTTTAACACTGATACATATGTTATGTTACCAAAACTTGGAATTTTTTCCCTAATATCTGAGTTTTCAGGTTGGTGCAATGGCCCATGGTAAAATTGACAGGCAGGACACAGATGATTTAATATCAAGTATGTTTTTTTCTACATTGTTTGCTTATACAAGTCCAAATAGTCACATCCTCTTTGTGTGCATGTCAGTGTGCTTTCTTCATGTTGCTGTGTATCTCTTCTTTCAGCAAATTTGAATTTGCCTTCACCACCACCACACCACCCCCCCCCCCTCCCCTCCCTTCAAAATTCACCACCATCACAACAACCCAAATTTATTTCTAGAAATGGAGGATGTAGGTGGCTTTTGTTTCTGCTGACTACCAAAGACTTATGGCTATCTATTTAGAGATTGGAATGCTTCTCAAAGAAACTCAGACTTGTCAATTGAGTTGTAGCTAATTTTCAAGCGGATGATTTCACGTATTCTTTTCTCTTAGGTTTCAGCATTTGTATCTGATTGAAGATATGAATATACCTAAAATATGCATTTCAATAAGTGTTTCCTACAGATAGAAATGCAGCTGATTTGTCCTTACTTCTTTGACATGAATCAGGTGGGGTAGTTTCCACCTTTTCTTGCCCACCCAATGCAGGATTATCAGCTGCATCATTTGTTGGGTACAGGAAAATTCACTGTTCTGTAAAGTTCAGTCGTCTCTTTTGTCTATGAGTGAGCATTCAGTAGGTTCTCGTCTTTGTAAAACTGCCTTCTTGAAGTCTATCATAATTCATAAATGAGATTTTCAAGTTTTCTTAAATAATAAAAGTGGAAAACCATGGAATTATGAGCAGTATTGGGTGAAATGGGGCAAGGATGGCTCAATTTCAATTGCAGCCTGAATCTGAGTTGGTTCACCATGCATATATCATTCCTGCTTGAACCATGGTTACTAAGAATCCAGACTTACCACAGTAGAAAATTTGGGTTGGATGGTCAGGTTTTCCCTTGCACATGCACAAGGCATGCACATGACTCATTATCTATGTTACAAATCTATGTTCGTATTACTCAATACAATGTTAAAAATCAAATATCTTTTAACACAGAATTAGGTGAAGTAGTAAATTTAGTCTTCATTGGTTGAACTCGATACAATACTGAGCTATAATGTCTGATGCCAAATTGAATCAAAAGGGCGTTTACAAGGAGGATTTTAAGGTTATTTGACATTTTTATAATTGTGTAATCTTAACTGTAATAATAAATTGTCATATTGTTTACAGACTAGTAAAATTACATACAGTATTATTTATGACATTTCCAATCAAAATATATCTCTTTTGATTTTTTTTTTTTTTTTTTTTTTTTTAAGTACTTGCATAAAGAAACACTCCTTTCCGTTTGCTCTTTGAAGTTTAGAAAATAAGCTTGAGAGTTTGTCTTGGATATCAGAGTATACAGATAATCTGATTTATAATAATTTTTGTTCCACATTGAGCATTCTGTGGGGTTGAAATTGTTCCATGGCGACCTTTTCTAACAATGCTTGAGAACTTATTTTTTCAGCTTTGAGGTTCATGTTTTGTTTTTCTTACTGCTCTATTGAGGATAGTAAACCGTTGGGAAGCTTAGCATCATCTAATCATTTTATTTTTCCTTTGGAAACAGAGTCCAAGTATATCATTGATTCTTTTGGAACAAAAACATTATATTTTCTGTTTGTAACTAACAACCTCCAATTTTTTCAGTTTCCGATTTCCCTCTGAGCGCTGCATACTGCATTGGAAAGATTACCAATGCTTTCGAGACAAAGCATAACATCTTGTGAGCCCTACTCACTCTTCTAATATTTGTCAACTATATTGTAGTGTATTCTTCCAAGGAAAATACATTTATCAATCAGAGAAATATGCGACAAGTTCTCAGGATTTGTTTGTAGTTTCACAGTTGCAAGGGATAATTATTTTTTTTCCTGTTTAAATGAAATTTTGTTCTGCAAATAATGCGTTTGCGTATATTAGTTGAGAAGTAAAGATAATTGAGGGGCAGTAATATGGAATACACTAGTCTGATTGGCCTTGATATCTAATGTGTTGAATCTAATGCTCTCTCAATCTATTAGAAGCATATATTATTTGTTGTATCTACTTCGTATCTGAAAATCTGAATACATACTTTAACCTTAGTTACTATCTCATTGAAATGTCCTACCACTTGATTGAATTAGTGTTCAATTATTCTTCATACTTTGCAAAGTAACAATTCTCTGTTGCTTGTACTCAGGAAAAAAAAAAAAAAAAAAAAATACTTCTTGTTTGTTGTTTTGTTTTTAAGGTTGCTTCAAGTACATCAGGTTGCTTCAAAATTATCTCAACCAAGCAATTTACGGGGTAAAGGGATTTTGCAATAGAAAAAAGGTGTTTTGCGGGGAAAAAGTTAAAAACACGTCTATACTAAAATTTTTAAATGACTTAGATCCACTAATGACAAGATTGATCAATTCTATGCTTGGAGACTTTGTGATGCATAACCATAATCTTTTTACTTTATATCCTTCCATACTACTTTTCACATCTCACTTGAATCAAGTCATTTGAAAGTTGCCAACATCTGAATGCTTTACACATAGTAATGTCCACTTGATAGTCATCTTTGATACCTTCTTTAATATCTATCAACCAAGAGATTCTTTTAGACTTATCAAGATATATCTTAGCAACCCATCTTGCAGTCACTTGTCTATTATGAAATTGTCCTTGAACAAGTGTGTGAACATTATAAAATGTTTTCACTTGCAAAGAGCCTTAGGTAATTCTTCACTTCTTTCAAAGGATAACCCTACTTAATTCTATAAGATTGTACAGCCTCTTTAATTAAACTCTATATTATCATTGTAAAGCATGCCCAATTCAAACTGGAGATTTCTATTTTTGCCCTAAACTCAATAAATCTAGGTTGGTTATCATCTTCTGAATTGTGTAGGGCTCCAAGCAAATCTGCATCCTCATAATCAGAGCGCAAGATAATTCTGCCATGTGTATGTTTACCAATGCATGTAAAAGTTTGAAATTAAAAAAATAAAATAAAATAAAATATAGCTGCGATAGAAGCAAAAACAAAGAAGTTATAAAACTACACCCATTATCTTGTGGAGGAGTTAAATGGTTAGAAAAAAAATACCTGTTCATAAAATAAAAGGTAATCTTTCAAACCTCATACATATATATATATATATATATATATATATATAGTTGGGTTCAAGTTACACTCAGTGTAACTTTAAGAAATATTACACCATCTAATTTTTTTTTAATTGGATGCAAATTTTGACAAATCCACTTTTAGATTATATTATTTTCATATATTCTCATATATTCTCCATGCTTGAGTAATTTTAAGGTGATTAAAGATTAATAGTCATCTCATCAATCAATTGTTTAGACAGCAAATATAGCCATGTCACCAATCAAAGATTAATAGCCATGTGATCAAAGATTAATAATCATGTTATCAATGAAGGTTATTTTTATGAAAAGTATTTATAGATTAGGCAGCTAAAATAGTAGTCCTACCTGAGAGATGTGCAATGGTGATGATATGCAATGCAAAGCAAGTTAGGACAAATGGGAGTTGCAAAATGGGGTGTCTGCAGAAGGAAACATAATGCATTTTATTTTAAATTAATATATAAGATAAGATATTTTGTAAAAATTAAAAGTGTGGTTGGAATTGATTTTTAATGCTCCATACAAATGGTTCATCCTCTATATGTCTTAATATATAAGGGAAGATATTTTGTAAAAATTAAAATTGTAGTTGGAATTGATTTCTAATACTTCATACAAACGGTTCATCCTCTATACATCTTAAATAACTTAAAGAGGAAGAAAATATAAGTAAATTCATCACTTATATTAGGGAGATAAAAAAACAAATATAAGACTTTATTAATATAAGAAAAATGTAACTTTATCAAGAACCTACCAACATTACACTAAGAAGATGACAAAATTGTCAACGATAAAACTCCTCTTTCTACACAAACATCTCCTTGAAAAGTATGAACATGATTTGTGTTGATGCCCACTTTGGCAAGGCAAGGAGACCCAACAGCAGGAAGAAGCCCAACAATATAGGAGGAAAAGAGTTAGTAAGTTGAGAAGAAAACCATTAAGCCCGAATGGCAGGAATAATGGGTCATAGGCTTGGAAAATAACAAATGGGCCTCAAAGAAAGCAAGCGGGCCTAAAGGAGCCTAGAGAAAGAAGTAGTAAACCTATAGGCATTATGAGAGATAGAAAGCAAGCAAGAATGGGCCAAAGAGGTCCGAAGTAATGAATTAAGTGAGTAAAGGGTTGATAGAAAGCCCATAAATCCTAAAAGTAAAGGATATGGTAATTTGGATCGGGAAAGCCCAAAAGACTTAGCAAAGGCCCATAGGAGTAAAGAATTGGAATGGACCAAGGATGCCCAAGGAAAGGAAATGGGCCGAGGATGCCCAAAAGGATGAGATAGGCCAAGGAAGCCCGGAAGCAAAGGAATGGGCCAAGGAAGCCAAAAATAGCATGAATACTAGCCCAATGATAATACTGGGCCACTAGAATTAAAGCAAAGGGAAAGCATACAGCAAGGCCAATAAAGGCCCAGCAAGCACGGGTCAAACAATAGCACAGCAGGAATGACAGAATGGCATGGCAGAAGTGCTAGTAGACCCACGAAAGGGGCAAAGAATGGATTAGAGAAGGAATAGCCCACAATCAAGCAGGGCCTAGCCTAAAGGAAGTAAGATATAAAGAATGAAGGCTCAGGGAACCATTCACACCACAAGAGGTCAAGAACAAGCAGCAGAATGTACAGACGAGCCTTCAAGTCATGGCAAACGAATGAGCAGCAGACAAGCCATGGACACACATGGAAATGGAGCACGCACAAGGCTCAGGCACCATTAACCTGTACCCAGCCAATACAGGAGTGGTGGACCATGGTTCCAAGGTAAAAGAGAGTATAGTCTGGTGGTGGGGACAAGAGGAGAGTCTATTCTAGGGTTCCCACTCAAACTCTTTTGGGGGAAATGTCCTGCTAAGATGACATATCACCCAAAAGAGGGAAAGATAAGTTAGAATCATTAAGTGCATGCTAAGAGAGATAGTGAGAGAGAATGCCCACCCTTATCCGGATGGGAATGCCACAGTGAGAAAACAAATAAAATAAGATCTTTTGTCTGGTAATGGGATGTGACATGGCTAACACAAGTAAATGGTGGTGGCTGGGCAGCTGATAGACCAGTGGGTAGTCTGAAATGACACCCACACCTAGACAAAAGCGGTTAAAGGGTAAAATAGTAAAAACTCACCACGGCAGGCAATATAAAAGGGTCTCCACCGTGCACAGGAAAAAAGAGAACATAACAAAAGAACAACAGAACAAGAAGGCAGGAGAGAACATAACAATACTAGAGAAAACAATAAAACAAGAGAGTAAAAATAGAGTAGAAAACTTAGAAAGAAAAAGGAGTTAGAAAGAAAAATAGAGAGTAGGCAAGAGTGTGATAGCAGGCATGTACTGATAAGCTAATTCCTTCTCTTCCTCTAAAAGCCTACCCTCTAGTAAGGGTTAAGGAATTTGAGCACAAGCCATTTAGGTCCATTCTCTCAAAGTGGATAATTTCCATGGCAAGATCTCTTTGTGAGGTTCCTCATATTGAAGAAGTGGTTCCCTTCTAGGACTTAATTCCGTAAGACAACCAAGCACGATAGACTGGCCATTCTTTCTTTCATTTCTTTGATTAAGCATTGATGTTATTTTCCTTTTATTATTATTATCTTGTTTATACTGCATTTATATTGTTGTACCGCTCTTTCCTTTATTTCGTTTAGTATTCCCTGTTTTCTGGCTGACAATAAGCATATTTCCTTTTATTGTTCTTATATTATACTTGCTTGTTATAACTCATGTAACAGTTCCATCTGTCATGGGCATGTCACCAAAGTTCTAGCAAAGGGGCCTTAGTTTGCGCACAAGCTGGTTTAGGGTGTGTTGCAGTCAAGCCAGTCTTAACTCTCCTACCCAGAACATTTGGGTCGTAGTGTGGCAGGAGGCAGCTTAGCCTACAGTTGCTAAAAAGGCCCACTACATTTAAATTGGCGACTCCACTAGGGAGTTGGGAAAAAGATAAGGATAGTGGACGAAAGCCCTTGCAAGCTATGCCCCCAAGATCCAAAGCAACACGAAACATGAGTGTTGTGCCCTCATAGGCAAAGTCAAGGCCAATAACGCCCCACCAACACCAGCCCAACCAGGCGGAAGGTGTCAATAGAGTAGGGGTTAAGCCTTAGCAATAGCAAAGAGTCACTGTTGACAATGCCTACGTTTTTATCAAGGTGTTGCAGTCACTGCCACATTCACTGTAGCAAATGATGGAAGAAATCCGTCAAATGAAGGCAAACAAGACAAAGGAAAAAGGAAGCTAGCATGACCCAGAGCATGCAGCAGACAAAGAGGAGACCCCAGTTGGAGGTGCTCCATAGAAGACAAAGCAACGTTTTATGACTATGGCCGAAGTTGCAGCTCTCCTAAAGCAAGAGAGGGACAAAACACCTAAGAAAAGGTTCTACGTGCGAAGACCTCCTTACCTACTAAGAATACTCAGCAAGCCATACCCCAAGAGGTACGAACCACGAGTTTTTACGCAATATGATGGCAGAAAGGGAAGTACCATCAAGCACGTGAGCAAGTTCATTGATACTGTTGGCCCTTACACAACAGACAAGGACCTGTGTCTTCGAGAATTCTCTAAATCACAGTGTGATCGTGTGTACACCTGGAACATCGATCTGAAACCAGGATCAATCCCGACATGGGATAACATGGTGGACGTATTTTGCACTAAGTACTTCCACGTAGAAAAAACAGTAACGCTTGCAACTTTGCAAGCAACTAAGCAAAGAAGCGACGAAGATTTGATGGAATAAATGAAAAGGTTCAGAGACATAACACTCGATTGCTATGATCATTGTGAAGAAAAGACATTAGTAGAAATGTATATGGCAAACATGATCAGGGAGTACAGAGCTGTCCTAGAGAATCGAGAAATCTCCTATTTCGTACAATTGTTTCAAAAAGCCAAAAAGACCAGCCAATTAGTAAAACCAAGTTCCGACAAAAGAAACACTCCATAAGGTATGGTAGTATCCACTGGTGAAAGAAAGAGGAAGTCTGACGGAAGGGAATACGATACCCTTCCACCACTACCATGTACCTCAAAGGAGCTAGACGTGCTCCTAGATAAATGGATAGCAGATGAAGTCTTTAAGCCCAATCAAGTTTCTAAAGAGCCCACCGAAGAAGAGCGGAAAGACCCACGTTTCTACCGCTTGCACAATTTCGTGCAACATCCTACCGCAAAATGCTGGGCGCTCCATAGACTAGTGCACTGAAGAATCAAAGAAGAGACTCTAGAGCTGTCCCAACTAGAAGTTCAAAGAAACCCACTCCTGAACCACAAAGGGAAGGGTATAGTAGCAGTTGTCATTTGCGCAGATCCAGGGGAAGATGAGGAGGAAAGGTTGGCCCTAACTGCCGCAGCGATTACCACCTTGTAGAAAATGTTGGGAAGTTTAGACCGCGGTTGATAGAATTAACAGTTTTAAACCCAAGTTGTTAATTAGATTTATTATTAATAAAACTTGTTAAAACAAACAAACAAACATCAATATCATATCAAAATCATGCAACGAAAAAATAAATAAGACAAAATATGATGACCTAGGAAAACCAATGAAACAAACTAGTTTCACAATAAAAAACCTAGGGGGAAACCTTCCCAAAAAACAATTCACTATAGTAAAGAGAAGTTTCAGATTTAGTACAAAACCTTTGTCCCTAGACTCTACAATCCCCGTAGATGAACTTACAGTAGAAACCTTCTACCGCCTCAAAACCTCTGAACTCTTCAATATATGAACGCCACCATTTTTGATGTATGAATCCCAGTACGTGACTAACCAATTGCGCGGATCCTAGTACGCGACTTAATCACCAACTAGAAGAAGATTGTTGGCTGCAAAGTTCTTCACTTTATCAACAATAAAGATCAAGAAGCACTTGGTTACAAAATCCTAAGGCGCAAAAGACGCAGTAGCTTCTTTTAGAGAGAATAAGGCATCGGTCACCTTTTTCATATGTTCTCCTTGTATTCTCTTATGTGACAGCCTCTAAAACAAGCCTTATATAGGTCTAGGGTTGTGAGAAAAGAAACCCTACACAAATACAAAACCATGGGCCGAAAATCAGACCTGAAAATCTGAATTCCTGTAACCTCGATCGATCAGGAGGTGTCGAGGAAGTGTCAAGCTTTAAACTTCGACAGATATAGCTATCGAAAAACTATCGAGGAGTTGTCAAGGAGACAGGAGCTTTCTCGATCGATCCACCAACTATCGAGAGGTGTTGAGATTTCGAAAACAATCAACTGAAGAGCTCGATAGATAACCTAGCTGTCGAGAGGTGTCGAGAAGCTATCAAGCTTTAAAAAATTAGCACTTCTTCACTTGTTTCTTGGACAGATTTGCATGGCTTCAATACTAGACTTGAACTCTTGTTCCTTGAAGTATTAAATACATCCTAGATTTATCCAATTACAAGTAAAGCGCGTTTTGTCAAAGGATTAGTCAATTACATAAAATATGTCCTTAACAATCTCCCTTTTTGGCAATCCGTGACAAAACCACAGGACACATTCAGTTGTGATTGAAAGTGGGACCAATAGCCTCTATAGCTCGCTTCCATGTGGTGAAAACAGAGGTCTAACCTTAGAGGTTGATAGAGACCTCAACTTAGGACCATTTGGCCTAATATGACCAACAATGTGACAATGATGACAAATGGGGACAAATTTAAATTTTTCATTCAACTTAGGAGGAGTTTTAGACATAGGTTTAGAAATTTCAGCGTTAACATCAACATTTTTACCTTTGTCTATCCTAGCAATATTAGCCTTCAACTCTTCATTATTCCTTTTAAATGGAGGAATATAAAAATCTTTTTCTTTTGAGTTAGGCTCAACAACAAGTTTGGCACTAGTTAATTTTTCAACTTCAGTTTTAAATTCAACTAATTGCTCTTCCAAACTCTTAATTTTGTCCACCTGAGATGAAATTTGATTTTTAAAATTCTCATTCAAATTATTGGCTTCATCCAATTTTGCAATCAAATCATCTTTTTCAAGCTTTAACTTTTTAAATTTAGCTTTTAATTTTGTAGAACATTCAAGAGATTTCATACAAAAATTATAAAGCTTGCAATAAGCATCTTGAATATCATCATCTTCATTCAACACAAGATCATGCAAATCAAAACAATCAAGAGATTCCATGACAATAGGGGTCAAGGATCACACTCAGGAAATTAATCCAATCAAAGTGTACCCGCTCTGATACCATTTGCTGGGAAATTTAGACCTCGGTTGATAGAATTAACAAGTTTTAAACCTAAGTTGTTAATTAGATTTATTATGAATAAAACTTGTTAAAACAAACAAACATCAATATCATGTTAAAATCATGCAGCGGAAAAATAAATAAGACAAGATATGATGACCCAGGAAAATCAATGAAACACACTAGTTTCACAGTAAAAAAACCTAGGGGGAAACCTTCTCAAAAAGCAATTCACTATAGTAAAGAGAAGTTTCAAATCTAGTACAAAAGCTTTGTCCCTAGACTCTATAATCCCCATAGATGAACTCACAGTAGAAACCTTCTCCGCTTCAGAACCTCTGAACTCTTCAATATATGAATGCCACCCTTTTTGATGCATAAATCCCAATACGTGACTAACCAATTGTGCGGATCCTAGTACGCGACTTAATCACCAACTATAAGAAGATTGTTGGCTACAAAGTTCTTCACTTCATCAACAATGAAGATCAAGAAGCACTTGATTACAAAACCCTAAGAAGCACTTGATTACAAAACCCTAAGGCACAAAAAATGCAGTAGCTTCTTTCAGAGAGAATGAGGCATCGGTCACCTTTTTCATATGTTCTCCTTGTATTCTCTTATGTGACGGCCTCTAAAACAAGCCTTATATAGGTTTAGGGTTGTGAGAAAAGAAACCCTACACAAATACAAAACCATGGCTCGAAAATCAGATCTGAAAATCTAAATTCCTGTAACCTCGATTGATCAAGAGGTGTCGAAGAGGTGTCGAGCTTTAAACTTCGACAGATACAGCTATTGAGAAGCTATCGAGGAGCTGTCGAGGACACAGGAACTTTCTCGATCGATCCACCAACTATCGAGAGGTGTCGAGATTGCAATAACAATCAATTGAAGAGCTTGATAGTTAACCTAACTGTCGAAAGGTGTCGAGAAGTTATCGAGCTTTAAAAAATTAGCACTTCTTCACTTGTTTCTTGGACAGATTTGCATGGCTTCAATACTAGACTTGAACTCTTGTTCCTTGAAATATTAAATACATTCTAGATCTACCCAATTACAAGTAAAGCACGTTTTTTCAAAGGATTAGTCAATTACACAAAATATGTCCTTAACAATCTCCCCCTTTGGCAATCCGTTACAAAACCACAGGCCACATTCAGTTGTGGTTGAAAGTGGGACCAATAGCCTCTTTAGCTCGCTTCCATGTGGTGAAAACAGAGGTCACGTACCACGTGCTGTTGGGAAGACCGTGATTGCACAAGCACTGATTAGTCCCATCCACTTATCATCAATGTATGAAAGGAAGGTTGAATGGCAGAATGAAATGAATAGTGGCAAATCCATTACCCTTCGAGCAAGCGGAGGCTCATCTGGTAGAAATTATGTTCTACGATAAGTGGGCACCATCTGGGGAAAGCTTAGTATCAAAACCACGGGGCACCTTCGTGCCTAGGTGGGAAGACGTCCAAGATGACCTAGAGCCCAATCTAAAGAGACTATTGATGCAGAAGAAGAAAAGGAAAGAAGCGCCCATTTGGAATCAAACGGTGCACCACAATGTGTCAAGGTTCGGGCCCTTGTTGGTAGAATCGTCTACAAATTATGAAGGCACACGGGGCCCACATGCAATGCGCAAGCAGGCCCTAGGCAAGGACTGCAGCATAAAAGTTTGTTGTTCTGCATGGCTCAAGAAAGTTCAGAGGAAGAAGTAATATGGAGAAAGAGGAGGAAATTACAGCAGAAAATGATGTACAGGTAGCAGCAGAAGAAAGATTGGAAGAGGTTGACTTGGGATCTAATCCATAGGAACCAAAACTCATCTCAATTAGTTCAAAACTATCAGAGGAAGAAAAGTCAGAATTAATATTGTTGCTGAAAGAATTCAAGGGTGTCTTCGTATGGGATTATAGCAAGATGCCCGAGTTGGATCCCGGGCTAGTGGTGCATACGTTGAATGTGGATCCTGAGGCCAAGCTAGTAGCTTAGCCTACCAGAGTATTTCACACTGAAATAGAGGAGAAAATAGTAAAGGAGGTGCAGAAATTGTTGGTTACAGGTATGATCAAGCCCATCCAGCATCCACGCTGGTTGTCCTACATTATGCCAGTAAAGAACAAGAATGGGCAGATAAGGTGTTGCGTAGAATTCAGAAATCTCAATAGAGCTTGCCCAAAAGATGAATTCCCGCTACCAAACATGGACCTGTTGATAGACTCTGCAGCAGGAAACTCCATGTTTTCCTTCATAGACGGGTTGATACAATCAGATTCGAATGACGCCAAAGGATGCGGAGAAAATTACCTTCATAACACCCATAGGCAATTTCTACCATACTATGATGCCTTTTGGGTTGAAAAATGCAAGCATGACTTACCAACGTACCATGACAACCATATTCCATAACATGATGCATCGTGAGTTGGAAAACTATGTAGATGACATAGTTGTGAAATCAAAAAGGCGAGAAGATCATGCCCAAATATTGAGGAAAGTGTTTGAAAGATGTCAAGCTTTCAAGTTGAGAATGAATCCCCTCAAGTGTGCCTTTGGAGTATCTTCTATGAAATTTCTAGGTTTCATGGTCCACAGTAAAGGAATAGATGTAGAACCAGCCAAGGCCACAGCCATAGCAACCATGAAGCCGCCTGCCACGGTGAAAGAATTAAAGAGTTTCTTGGGAAAAGTCTCGTACATTTGTAGATTTATCCCTGGTTTAGCATCAATCACTTCAACCTTTGCCAAGTTACTCAAGAGGGGGCAAAACTTCAAATGGGGAGAAGCACAGCAGACAGCCTTCAAGAGGTTACAGCAGATTATGATGAACCTTCCCACAATGCAAGCCCCAATCCGTAAAAAGCCACTACTGCTCTACTTAGCCACCAACTCGTATGCCATAGGCACGTTAATCGCCCAAGAAGATGGAAGCGGTGTGGAGCAACCCGTCTACTACATTAGCCACGCTCTAAAAGACGCGGAGACTCACTATCCAAGAGCAAAAAGGGCATGTTTTGCAATAGTATATGCTTCACATTGACTACGACATTACTTCCTAATGGTTGCGGCAGGACAATGGTTACTACAGTTACGGTAGCCAATCCTCTCTGGAAGGATATCCTAGTGGTTACTACAGTTGTCACAGTATGATTTCAAGGTGGGAATGCCCAAAGCAATGAAAAGCCAGGCCATAGCAGACTTGTTGCCGCAATTCCCAGGAGAAGAGGAATTTTCGCTAAATGACGAGGTCCCAGGGGAGGTGGTCATGGCAGTAGCAGTCAGGGAACAGTGGGTAATGAAATTTGACGGATCTTCAACTGCCCACTTAGGAGGCGTGGGAATAGTTCTATATCATAAGGAGGATGAGGCCGTAGCGCTCTTGTTCAAGTTAGAATTCCCTTGCTCAAACAATATTGCAGAACATGAGGCTTATCTTACAGGGCTAGCTATGGCCTTAGAGATAGGAGTCAAGCATTTAAAAGTAATTGGTGATTCAAACCTAGTGATCTGCCAAACCAAAGGGAGCTTCTCTTTGAAGGAACCCAGCTTAGCCCTGTACAGGACAATGGCCCAGAAGATGGAGGGAAAATTCTCGACATTTGAGATAAAGCACACTCTGAGGAGCGAAAATCGGTATGCAGATGCGTTGGCCGCGTTAGGATCACAAATAGTGTTTGAAGGAAGCACCACCAGGATAGAAGTCAACAAACGGAAGGAGTCCATTATTGAAATGCTGAGGGAGAGATTCCAAGAAGAAAGACATGAAGAGGATTGGAGGATTCCCATAAAAGAAGCTTTGATGAAAGAAGGAGACATGGCAGAATTACAGGCATTGAAAGATTACACCTTGGTCAAAGGAGAATTATACCACAAGATGCTGGGAGGAATCCTGTTGAGATGCGTAGGGCAAGAGGAGGCCCAAAGAAAGTTGAGAGAAGTACATGACAAAACCTACGGGTTTTGCAGAGAAGTTAACCTTTACCATAGACTCCAAATGGCAGGTTTCTATTAGCCAAGCATGGGTAAGGACGCAGACCAAGTCCAAACCTAATGTGAGGCCTGTCAGCTTGCAGCAAACAGAGAGGAAAGCTTTGCTGTCTTCATCGGCGAGGATTGGAGGAACCTGTTTGTGCAGTACCTGGCAGAAGGCATCTTGCCGCAAAAGCATAGTGAAAGATACAAGCTTAAGAGGTTGGCAATAAGTTACTTTTTGCATGACGGAGTCCTTTTCAAAAAAGGGTATGATAGGGACCCGTTACGATGTTTAAGTCTCGAAGAAGCAAGGGAGATGGTAAAGGAAGTACACACAGGAGAATGTCAAGAGCACCAAGGAAAGAAAAAAGTTATACAGATGTCTGCTAGAGATGGGTTATTATCGGCCCACCATGAAGAGGGACACAACAGAATTTGTGAAGAAATGCCACAGTTGCCAAGTACAAGCCAACCTAATTCACACTCACCCACAGAACTTACACAGCATGGTCACCCATGGCCATTCCACACTTGGGGGCTTGATTTGGTGGGACCAGTTAATCCGCCATCACATGGATACATATGGATCCTAATGGCTATAGATTATTTTACCAAGTGGGCAGAAGCAATACCACTCTATAAAGCCATAAGAGGGGCCATGGCAAACTTTATCAAGGAAAACATAATTGTTAGGTTTGGAGTAACCCACAGGATCATCAGCAACAATGGCACGCCCTTTGTCAACAATGATGTAAGAAAGATGTTAGAATTTTATTAGATAAAACACTACCGATCATCGCCCTATTACCTTCAAATGAATGGATAGGTAGAGGCTATAAAAATCATCATCAAAATGAGCCAGGAATATACTAGGGGATAGGTGACACACCTGCCAGACGCCCTTTAAGCTTATCAAAACTCACCAAAGTCAGCCGTAGGGTTTTCACCCTTCTCTTTAGTCTATGGAATAGAGGTGATGAACCCAGCAGAAGTAATAACTCCCTCTTTGAGAGTCATGCAAATGTGGAAGAAAGAAAAGGAGAAAGAAGTTTTTGCAACAGAATGGTGTGAAGACCTAGAGGGGCTTGACGAGAAAAAGGAAAAGGCTCAAGAATGCAACCGTAGATACAGACAAAGAATGACGGAAGCTTATGGCAAGATAACTAGAGAAAGAGTGTTCTCAGAAGGGCAACTTATGCTAAAGGCAGTGGATCACGTCAGGCGAGGTATGGCAAGACCATCTAAGTTCTCACCAAAATGGGAGGGACCCCTTGTGATAAGAGAGGCATATACAAGTGGGTATTATCGTTTGGCCCAGATGGATGGCAAAGATCTGATGGACCCCATCAATGGCAAGTGGTTAAAACGATACTATGCTTAAACAAACAAACAAAAAACATGTGGTAATCCCTTTTATTTAGTTAGTTCTATGTTTTTTTTTTTTTTTTTTTCCTTTCCTCCAAGTGACTATGTCACAAGGCAATATTGTAGCATGCTTTTATTCAGAATGTAATGAAAGACTATGAAGTATTAGAAAGCATATTATGTCATAGTCATAGCAATAGCAAAAGTAGTAGCAAGTGTAGTATCATAGTTTACAAACCCAAACTATAGTAGTCATGTCAGACTTACCAAATAAGTACTGTAGAAAATATAAAGTGTACTAGATAGGGAAATAAAGGAAAGGAAACAAAAGGGAAACTACATAATCTCAACGAAGTCCGAAAATGAAAGTTTGATCTCCAAAACGACTAGATGCAACAACACTAGAAAGAAGGCGCTCATGACATCCCTCCAAGTTTGTCACCTCCTTCCTCAAGGCCTTACTGAGTGTATCAATAGCATCCACAGCAGGCTGAACCTTCTTCATAAAGAAGGCTTGGGCAATCTCACGCAAGTGGTACAACATGAACTCTACAACAAAGCCCACTCTAATCAACTCCTGGACCGCAGCCCTCCACTGGAAGATCCTTTCAGCGGAAATAGTATCGATGAAGTTATGCTCAATGTCATTCATTACACTCCCTAACAACTTCAAGAAATGCTCCCTCATGGAATGGCCAAGAAGAAATCCCCGCATGAAGTCCCCACGACTCCTATAGACTGCCTCCAAATGAGAAGCACACTCCCTAGGAACCCTAAAGCCGGGGAAGTTAACATAAGGAAACCAGCACCCTAGAAGTCCATAGGATCAAGATCATTAACCTCGGACTAGTCAAAGCAAGTGAAGAAGGCCTTAGTCTTGTTCACAGGATCTAGAACCGTAGTAGAACTATTGCCCACCTCAAATTGAGAAGGTGCAGTAAGAATCGGACCTGAGAGAAGATGTGAAGTGCGGTATAAGGAATGAATGAAATGAAGAGAATGAATTCATAACAAAGATAAGGAAGAAGATGGAAGAAATAAAACATACTAGGACCCATAGAAATGGGGGCTCTGGGTGTGGCAGAAACAGGTGTTGTAGGTGTGGCAGGAATAAGGGCTGTAGGCATCACTATGTCTGTTGCAGTCCAAGGCTCCTCAGGAATCTCTGTGATTAGAAGAATGAATATGCAGAATAAATAAAGATTGCTTCAGAAAGTTATGTATATATATATATATATATATATATAAGAAAAAAGATGGCAACGATAAAGGATGGAGAGAAAACCTAACAAGTGTAAGGGATACGTACCCATAGCCTCGGTCTCGTGCTCATCACTATCCTCCTCGTTAGAATTAGAGACCTTCTTCATAGTAGGCTCATCATCAGAATCCTCAAGGACCTCCTCAGATCCCTCATCAAAAGACAAGTCTGCATCATGCCCATGAGTGGCAGAGCTAGGAATGGACAAGGGAGTAACCACCAGAGAAGAGCCATCCTTCACGGCCTGAGATAAAGCTGCAAAAAGATCGCTGGTTGAGATAACAAGAGGTGTGGTAGGGGAGACAATCTCATTCTGGGAAGCAGCCGAAGGAGTAACTCCCTTCTAGGGAGTAGGAGTCTCGGCAAGAATGGAAACAGGCTCACTGACCCTCTCGGTTTAGGCACCCTTCTCAATAGGTCCAAGCTCGACGAAAGGGATAGGGGTCTTAGTAAGAACCCCCTGTGTAGTAGCAAAAGCCAAGGCCTCATCCACCACATTGGCCCCATTAAAGAAACCCTCCATGGGCGTGCCTATGGCAATAGAAACCTCCTCAGTCATGGGGTGATAGATGGAGATGGGTTCAGGCTCAGCCTGAAGAACACAAAATAAAAGAGAAAGGAACGCATGATAAGTGGAGATGTGTACATACATATATATAAGGAAAAGGAGAGAAAGAAATGGGGCACAGAATGACACGTGGCAATGGGAACACATGCAAAAAGGGAAGAGAGAAAGACATACCTCCAACTCGGGCTCATCAAGCAATATGGGGCGGGTGGCAGAAGTACCTTTTTGTACTTAGATTGCAAATAAATAAATAAATAATTAAATAATTAAAGATAACATACTCTCTTTTTAGTGGTGGCAGAGGAAGGAGGGAGAGATGGCTTCCTCTCGCTACCTCAGGTCCTACAAAAAGGAGGAGAATCAACAGATGACCACGGAGCAGTGGGCCTAGACTTGCTTGCAATAGGACGCCTACTAGAATGGGTACAAGCAGCAGGAGGAGGAGAACTCTCAGAGGAGTCATCACCCTTCTTAGCAGTTTGAGGCTTGACAGATTAAGACACAAAGCCCTTCTTCACAGGTATGGGGAGGTTCATCACCTTCGCTCTCTTCTCCCAACCCGTGGGGAAATAACCAACATACCAAAACCACCCCTTCTCCTCCGCATCTCACTCAAATATAGCAAACTGACTCTGCTTCCTAACATATGCCAACAGGGACTTAATGGAAAGAAGTAGTCAAGGGTTGGCAAAAATGACTGCATGAAGGCCATTAGAAGCAATAAGAGAAAACCCACGGCTGCCCAACAACTCCTGCTCAAATAAGATCATCACAGCCTGCCAGTACCCATGCATAGCTGTAGTACAAATACCCTCCCTCTATGAACCTGGAATGGTGACTACTGTAAAACGCCTGCTCCAAAACTCAAAGGCACTGTGTTGCAGGAATGGCCAAATAGAAGTGGGAGACTCCATAATAGCAGAAAAGTCATTAGGAATATCCTGATCCAACCCAAACTACTTCCTCACCCTATAAGCAAAATAATGCACAAATCGAATTCCCTCATCGGCCAAATAAGGCAAACACCTAGCATTAGTGGCAGTTAAGTATGTGATACCCCTCTCATCAAAAGCAGTCAACGGGGTGGTGGTCCTAACAGCATCAACAAAAGAACCCATGGCAGACTCAACACATGTATAACCAGTACCCAAACTCCTATATGCACTCCAACAAAAACCAACTCCCTTGTCAAAGAACTCAACAGCAGGATGCCCAAACGGCTACAACCCAACCTAATGAAAAGCTAACGGAAAATCAGATGCAAATTGACCACAGAAATCAATAATAACCTTCGAACATGAATGATACATCTCCTTGGCAAAATGGACAGACCCACACTTCGCCAAATGCCTAGCACAATGCTCCCACAACAAATGCTTCAAAATAGTGCTATGAGCAGAAGTAGTAACTATATGGCAGGAACCCGCCTGCTTCTCATCATTCTCCAAGATATCTAACTATACATATAGATGACCGAGAAACATGGGTGCCAACAGCAGACTCACCCCACTAGATATCTTGATGGCTAGTTGAAAATATAAAGGCTTCACAACATAATGAGGATGAGAGCCAAAGATGAACTTACAGAGCCAGAATGTGACGAAAGCTGCATGGCGAGTAGCAATGAATGCCTTGGAAAAAGCCTCGACCCAATTTGTCAACTTCGCATTGCAATTCATCCCCTTCCTCAGCTCAGCCTCCACGGCCTCCTCCTCCAGAGAAAGCTCTAAAGCATCAGGGTCAACATCACCAAGAATGAGCAAAAGTAGTTGGTTTGCCACATCCTTCAAGGTCACGGTGATCTCACTGCAGGAAAGAAAGAAGGTGTGAATAACAGTGCACCACCGGCGGACCAAATGGTGGAGATTGAACAAGTCCCTGTAGTTGGACAAGCAACGCAATGAAACAATGGCCTTCAACACACAGGCCCACTGTAATGCCACCATGAAACCCTTGTCGGATAACTCGTCGTCTACCCATTCTTTCTAACCCAAAGCAATACCCAACATAAATTCAAAGAGAATGGGCATAGGGAGTAAAGCACCTTGGCAGATAACAAGATCGGGGATTAAAGAAGCCAATGGAGCCTAAGATATCTCTGTGTTTGTGACAACAAAAGGAAAGCCATACATGACCCAGCGCTGGAGGCAAGTACTCGCTAGGCACCTTCGGGAAATGGGCATAGGTATCGTACCAAGGATCTATGAGGGGAGTGCACTCACTATCCGAGTCGCAGCATCTTTCCTTCTCATCAAAACGCTCCGACTCGAAGTGAGGAGCCTTTTCGCCTACGTTTTTTGTGCTAGGATCATCGGAGGCAATCTTTTTTCTTTACGATGAGAAGAACCTTGGCCTTTCACCGACGTCATGGTGGAATGATTGATCGGAGTAAGTGGATGAAAGTATTTAAAGGAGAAGACGCGGTGAAGAAAGGGAAAGGTAAAGAGTGTTTTGTGTCGGTGACGTGAAAGGAATCTCCTTAAGCACTGATGTCATTAACGCTGACACGAAACGATGCAATGGGTCATTCCTCGAATAACACATGGAATTAATGAAGCGGAAGCTGTGTTTTAGAATAACTGCTAAACTAGGAAATTCGAAAAGACAACACTGTTTACAGCAAGAAAGAAAAATAAAGCTGGGCCCACTGTTTGAAAAAAGCCCGTGAAGGAAAAGAAAAGAAGAAGAAAAGACAGAGAGAAGCAGAAGAGTCTTTTTGTTCACATATGAACCATAGAAGCACTTCATATGCTTAGGGGGTCGAATGTTGATGCCTACTTTGGCAAGGAGGCCCAATAGCAAGAAGAAGCCCAACAATATGGGAGGAAAATAGTTAGTAAGTTGAGAAGAAAGCCATTAAGCTCAAATGACATGAATAATCGATCATAGGCCTGGAAAATGGCAAATGGGCCTCAAAGAAAGCAAGCAGGCCTAAAGAAGCCCAGAGAAAGAAGTAGTAAACTCATGGGTATTATGAGAGGTAGAAAGCAAGCAAGAATGGGCCAAAGAGGCCCGAAGTAATGAATTAAGTGAGTAAGGGGTTGATGGAAAGCCCATAAACCCCAAAAGTAAAGGATATGGTAATTTGGGTTGGGGAAGCCCAAAAGACTTAGCAAAAGCCCATGGGAGTAAAGAATTGGAATGGGTCGAGGATGCCCAAGGAAAGGAAACGGGCCAAGGATGCCTAAAATGATGAGATGGGCCAAGAAAGACCGGAAGCAATGGAATGGGACAAGGAAGCCCAAAATAGCATGAATACTAGCCTAATGATAATACTGGGCTACTGGAATTAAAGAAAAGGAAAGCATACAGCAAGCCCAAAAGAGGCCCAGCAAGCACGAGTCAAACAATAGCACAACAGGAATGGTAGAAGTGCTAGCAGACCCACAAAAGGGGCAAAGAATGTATTAGAGAAGGAATAGCCCACAATCAAGTAGGGCCTAGCCCAGGAAGGAATAAGACATAAAGAACGAAGGCCTAGGGAACCATTCACACCACAAGAGGTTAAGAACGAGCAGCAGAATGTATAGACGAGCCTTCAAGTCATGGCAAACGCATGAGCAGCAGACAAGCCATGGACACACATGGAAGTGGAGCACGCATAAGGTTCGAGCACGCATAAGGTTCAGGCACCACCAACCTGTACCCAGCCAATACAGGAGTGGTGGGCCATGGGTCAGAGGTAAGAGAGGGTATGGTCTGGTGGTGGGGAGAAGGGGAGAGCCTATTCTGGGGTTCTAGCTTGAACTCTTTTAGGAGAAATGTCTTGTTGGGATGACATACCACCCAAAAGAGGAAAAGATGAGTTGGAATCACTAGGTGCATGCCACATGAGGGATAGTGAGAGAGAATGCCCACTCTTATCTGGATAGGAATGCCACAGTGAGCAAACAAACAAAATAAGACTCTTTGTCTAGTAATGCGATGTGACACGGCCAGCACAGGTAAGTGGTGTGCTCCTAAGATTGCAATAAATATCAAGTAGACATGTGTGGATGAATGAACCACAAATTGTAATATACAATATCAAAGAAACCATTTTATAATTTTTGAATGATGATTTTGGCTAGAAAATTGTCATATATATTAAACTATATGGACTACAAATTATTTTACTACTAATTAATTTATGAAAAGAAAACACAAAAAGCTATCTAATTATTTTGAATTTTGGAATGTGTACAATCTAAAATTATTATTTTCTAATTATTTTGAATTTTGGAATGTGTAAACAATCTAAAATTATGTGATTTACAGTTTCAATAATGTCATTTGGCTGGGGTCAAAAGATTTATAAAAAAAAAATTATGTAAACAACTGATTTTCTCACAAAAGCCACATATGCTCCTTAGAGTGCAAAAAATATCAAGTAAACATATAAGGATGAATGAACCACAAATCATTTTGACACCTCTCGATATTTGTTTGACTTATTCAAAAGGCCAGAGTTCGAAATATTGAACTTAAAACTCAATCGATCAAATCTCTGAATCACTGATTCGTGATTTCAGCCCATCAAGTGATTAGGGCTTCTTGTTTACAAACCAAAGATATTTAAACAAACCCTAACATACATCTAAAAGACTTTTGAAAGTACTCTTGGTGTACATCTAAAGGTTTTGTGCCACTTGCTCTCAAAAGCTTTTACTAGTGATGAAGCAAACCATATATTGATATGGTGATGTTGAAGTTGATGCAATACCAATTCTTACAAGTGCTTCATTTTTGAATCTTCAAGTGGGTACTTGAAGTTGTGGATAGGAAGTTTGCATGCAACATCTCAATGATTGAAGAAGTCCATGGATTTAGAATTGCATTGGGTAACGTTAGTAAATTTTACTAGGAATAGAGTTATCCAGTGACTGTAAAACTTTTCACTACAAGAAATCTATACTATTGTGGTAGTTTTTTTTGCGGTGGGTGCAAAAAACGCCGCTATATGTCGCATATTGCGGCATTTTTTTAGGACCGCTGCTGTATATAGGGTCTATTGCTGCGGGACATAAAACCGCTGCAATATATGTGTATTAGCGGCGTTTACATAGATATAGCAGCGCTCCAAAATCCCGCCACAATAAATATATCATTTTCCGTAGATACTATAGCGGCGGTAGAGAAAAACACCGCAATATGCGATCTGTAGCCGCGTTTGTATGACTGCCGCAATAGGGTCTCCTTTTTATGGCACTTTTTCTTAGCTATAGTGGTGTGTTGGACCACCATAATAGACCTTTAAATTTCCCCCAAAACTTCCCCCTGTTTTTTTTTTTTTTTTTTTTTGTCTTTTCTCTTATTATGTTTCCCTTTTCCCTTTTCCCACTTACTCCAAACTCTCACTCTCTCCAAATTTCTACCGCCATCAACTCCACCTTTAGGTCCCGGCGCATTCATCTCCATCTCCATTTTCACACTCACATTCTCTTGGCAGAGGACCCGGGCCTGCGTGAAAGCCGTAACTCTCTTTCTCTCTATTGTTCTATCATTGTATCTCTATTGTTTGATATCTGTTAAGGTTTATCAAATTCATCTAGATTTGGTCAAGTTACTATGATTCAAACACTGAATCAAATTCATCTATTGTTTGATATTGTTCTATCACTGTACCAGACCACAAAGAAGAGGGTAAGTGGACCCAAGTGTCCTATAATTGGCAAGAGGATCCAAGGGGTATGTTGTTTAAAAAGATTTTCAATTTTGTTTATTGGGTTTTCTTTAAAGTGTAGAGATCTGAGCATGTGTTTTGCTTTGATGATGTGATTGAATGTGTGGAAATAGTTGGAAATGTTGAGTTTTTGAGAGGAATCTGATTGGTGTTATTGATAATTATTGGTAAATATAAAAAATTATTGAGACCCAGTTGATTTTTTGTTGTCAATTAGTGTTTATGAGTATTGTTGAGTGGATTTGGAGATCGTTAAGTAGGAATGATTAAGTTATCTGTAAGGAAACAGTAGTGGATTGGAGTGATTGGGAATGGGAATGGGAATGGTATTTATTTTAAAAAAATCATTACTATGATTCAACCTCACTAACTATCATGGGATTGGGATTTATTATTTAAACTACTTAAATTTTTTACACATTGCCTCCTCTGAAAACTACTTGTCAAGTTTGTGGTCACATTTTTTTTTTTTTTTTTTATGAAAGGATTGTGGTCACATATAGTCACATATAATCAATGTTGATCTACTTTGCATTTCTTTCAGAGTGGTCCTGATATCAATGTAGAATTGCTCTTTATCTTTCTTTCTTTTTTTGACATGCAATGGGGTTGGTTGGATATTTTGAGAGAGAATTGCAACAATGAGTTTGAGAAGCTGAGCCTAAACAGGAGACCCGACCCAAGCTTTGCCTCTATGTATGTTTTTTTCACTCTCTGTTTCTTTTTGTGTCTTATGAAGCAAAACCCATTTGTACTATATTTGAGAGACTTGCTTTTTATGAAATTATATTGTTGTTGTAGTTGCTGAGTAAATGAAAAAGAAGATGGGACTTTGCTAGGTTTTTTGGTGTAATAGTAAAAAAGAGGAAGCTTTCTATATTATTCTTGGATCGGAAAAAAGGGGTTTTTGGGTTCTTTTTTTTGGAGTTTTGGAGGGGTTGATACGATGGTTTTAATCATTGAGTTATTGCTATGATTTTGGGGTTTAGTCTTACTCTAATTATTTAATAGATTGAACATGGTTAGATGAATCACATTATAATTGAAGTAATGTGGATACAAAATTTGAGAGGAAGTATGTACATGAAACTAAAAGTTAGCCAAAACATTTATCATTTAAATAAATATAAACTTAGGCTGACAGTGAAATGTAGTTAATAATTTCAGATGGTATTTAGATTTAAATTCTGAGAATATGATTTTTATAGTTTTTGCTATCTTCTTGAAATTGACAAAATGTTTAATCTTTCCTTGAATGTTTAATCTTTTCTTATTATAAACTTTACTATTGAAATTTAATGCATTTCTGAATTTTAAATTTAAGTATGCTTGTCTTTGTGAATGAATGGGTTTTCTTTTTTTTGGTGTGTTGTGTTGGTACTAAGTTGCTTAAAACTTTGCAGCTCTTGGCAGAGGACCCAGCTCTAAAGCAATTCAAATCCCATAAGAAGAGTGTGAGTGGTTTTTTATTGTTTGTTGTTGTTGTTTGATTGCAGCAAAGTTTTAGGAATACAAAGGCACAGCAGTAAGTATGCATTGCTAACTTATTGTTGGTTAAAATTTTGAATCTTAGGTTGATTCTAGCTGACTTGGTGCATTTGCTTTTTACATGTGGAATTTGTGTAGCTTGTTAGTGGTTGAACCCGATTGCTTTGTTCAAGGGCATGATGGTGAAGATGCCTTGTTACTAAGATTTGGTTTTGTTCTAATCTCTCTCTCTCTCTCTCTCTCTCTCTCTCCATGTACACACACACACACACACATAACACGGCAAACATTAACTGAGTGGTGACATATAGTTTCTTTCATCTATCCTATTATCATGGAAGTGACCATTTAAAATGGAATAGGTACAACCCAATTGGTTAATCCACTTTGCTGCCTACTTTTCAAATATCCTAAAACATAATTACATATTTACATATTTACATTGCTAAATTTAACTTACAAGAAATACTCTAGAGTCAAGATTAAGGTCCAAGAGATGATAAGATTATAAATTATAAATTCTTACATATTAGCACATATTTTAAGGAAAACATATTTGCTTTGTACTAATTCAATCAAGATTAAGGTCCATAGACTCACTCTCTCTCTCTCTCTTTCTCAATAACTTAAAAACATATAAAGAATCATAGTGCAAACATTAACTGTACTATAATAACTGATTTAGGAGTCATATATGGTTTTTCAATGAATAAGTGTGTGGTGAGGATGAGGTTGTATGTATTGTATCTATAATACATAAAACCTCATCATATGTATCTATACACTGTCTTGTCATTGTCAAATCTCCTTTGCTTTTTACAGGTGAGTGGTGACATATATAGAAGAGCAAATTGCAGTAGTACTATTGGGAAGATACATGATCTCAATCCCTGTTGGTGAAATAATTAAGGTTCTCTCTCTCTCTCTCTCTCTCTCTCTCTCTCTCTCTCTCTCTAGTTGTGGTGGGCTGTTGAATTGGGGCAAGCAGGTGGCTTACATGGAGTAATAAGGTGGTTTTATTTGATATTGGGAGTGTTGACTATTTTGTGTAATATTGAATGATTCTTGTTGAGCTGTTTTTATTTGATTAATTCATTTTAGGCTATTGCTAGTAATGATGTTATAGTTACCAAATGTATTGATAAATTCTCTATGCATTTAAATTCATTGTTTTGTGAGGAACATAGCTAAGTGAATGATTAAAGATGATTTGTTTCTTAAATTAAAGTGAAATTGTGTAAATGAAATGTGTGTTAACTCTTGCTTTGTGCTTTCATGAAATGACATTATAGGTATTTCTTGTAAACCACTTTATAGCAATGGATAGGAATTGGATGAAACTTACAAATAGAAGGTCGCGAGCATATTTAGATGGAGTCCAACAGTTTATGAATTTTTCATCTAACCATACACACCTGGATGGAACAATTTTATGTCTGTGTAAACAATGTGTGCATACAAATTCGTGGCCTATAGATGTCGTACAGGCTCACTTAGTGTCAAAAGGGATTGTAGGGGTTATAACCCTTGGGTTTTTAAAAGGGAATCATCATCTGCACAGACTTCTTCTGAAATTCCTATTAGTCATGTCCAAGAAAACCTGATAGAGTATGCCAATCTTTGTGACATGTCGCATGACATGTTCCCCATACAAGATATGGCGTCTGGGCTAATGGAAGAAGTCTCTATTGTGAAACAACCCACAGAAGGTCCTGCAAAAGGTCCTAATGAAAATGCATTTCAGTTTATGAAATTGCTTGAAGATGCTAATCAACCTTGTTATGAAGGTTGTAAGTATTTTAGCAAATTGTCAGCCATTATGCATTTGTACCACATGAAGTGTCTTAATGGTTGGACCAACAAATCATTTACCATGTTGCTGCAATTTTTGCTTGATTTTCTTCCGTCAAATGTTAAGTTGCCAAAAGATTTTTATGAAGGTAGGAAGATTATTAAGGATTTGGGCTTGAGTTGTGAGAAGATTCATGCTTGTCCAAAAGATTGTATTTTATATTGAAAGAAGAATGCCAATCTTGAAGCTTGTTCGAACTGTAACCGTTCAAGATGGGAAAGTAACGAGTCTAAAGGTCAACAAAGTACTAATGCTTCCTCCAAGAAAAAAAAAAGAAGAAACCTACAAAGATCTTACAATGGTTCCCCTTAAAGCCAAGATTGCAACAACTATTTATGTCTCCTGAAACAGCCAATCATATGAAGTGGCATGCCAATGGTCATGTGAATGACGGGTTACTAAGGCATCCTGCTGATTCTGAAGCTTGGAAATCATTTGACTCTAAGTACATAGAGTTCTAATCCGAGCCTCGTAATGTGAGGTTTGGATTAGTAGCCAATGGATTCAACCTATATGGAAATATGAGTAGTACTCATAGTACATGGCCTGTCATTTTGATCCCATACAATCTCCCTCCATGAATGTGCATGAAAAGGTCTTCTTTCATGCTATCATTATTGATTCCTGATCCAATCTCGCCTGGGGACGATATAGATGTGTACTTACAACCCCTAGTAGAAGAACTGAAGGAGTTATGGGATGTTGGAGTAAAAACGTTTGATGTGTCTTTCAAAAAATCATTCCAAATGCAAGCTGCATTATTGTGGACCATAAATGATTTTCCTGCATATGATGATATCTCAGGTTGGAGTACCAAAGGTGCTCTTGCATGTCCCCCTCGTAACTATGATAGTCAGTCTTGTTGGTTGAAATATGGAAGGAAATTTAGTTACATTGGACATAGGTGATTCTTGGATAGTGATCATAAATTCCATAAGCAAAAACAATCATTTGATGGGCATGTTGATACGAGATCAGCTCCTATTACTGTATCCAGAGGGGAAATCATGTTACAAACGGATGCTCTAGTCAATCATGTGTTTGGGAAGAAAACAGTTAATTTGCCTAATAAAAGAAAAAGAGGGGAGGAAGCTTTAACTGTGTGGAAGAAGAGAAGTATATTTTTCACCTTGTCTTATTAGGAGGACCATGTGTTGCGTCAAAATCTTGACGTAATGCGTATTGAAAAGAATGTAGTCAATAATATAATCGGCATATTGTTGAACTTGGATGGCAAGACAAAGGATAACTTGAAGGCACGTCAAGACTTAAAGAATATAGGTATAAGAAGTAAACTTCACTTGGAAAAGGTTGGAAATGATAAGACACGTATGCTACATGCCTACTACCATATGAATGCTAGTGAAAATGATGGTTTTCTGCAAGTTTTGAAGGATGTAAGAGTGCCAAATGGATATTCTTCAAACATCTCACGTTGCGTTAAACTCAAAGAACGCAAGATTAGTGGGATGAAGAGCCATGATAATCACATCTTAATGCAACAACTCTTTCCAATAGCAATATGCGGATCATTGCCCCCTGAAATGAGTAAGCCTTTAATTGGCTTATCTTGTTTCTTTAGGGAGATATGTTTCAAAGTACTAAATGTGGATGAACTTGGGGCTCTTAAGAAGAGAATTGCAATGACATTGTGTGAGTTGGAAAGGATATTTCCTCCCTCTTTCTTTACAGTGATGGTATATCTAGTCATGCATTTAGCTAGTAAAGCCAAAGTTGTTGGTCCAATTCATTATCGTTGGATATATCCCATAGAGAGGTAACACGTATAGTAACTTTGTCTATCTAATTAATTGCTTTTCACACCAATTTCCCGTTGTTGATCTTGAGTTTTCTAGTAAGTACTTATCAAGACTTAAGTCTTGCGTGCATAATAAAACTTATCCAGAATGCTCTATTACAAAAGGGTATATAGCAGAGGAATGCTTAGCATTTTGCTCACTCTATTTTAAATCTGTTGAAACTGCATTCAATTGGCCTGTAAGGAATGTCGAGGAATCCATGGGTACGGTGGTGAGCATTACACTAGATTCAAATTCATGGATCCAAGCACATCGTTATGTGCTATTCAATTGTGAAGAAATCACCCCATTTCGCGAGTAAGTAATATGTCATTACATATCCTTTCATGGAATTCAAGTACAATACTCTAACTTAACACTAACACGTTTGTTTACATAGTGTACACATAGCGGAGATCAAGGCTGATTTCCCTTTTCATGTAACCGATGATGTTATTCAAAAGCAGCACATGGAGAAATTCTGCAGCTAGTTTAGGAACTATGTAAGTAAAGCATATATATAAAATTTTATTGTTTATAATAGGTGATGTCAATGTCTATATATAAAACTTGGTTATAACACTTTAGATAACATACTTATAATAAACATCATTGTCTATATTAGGTAATGTCAATGGATGCATCTGAGAAAAAGAAACTCTCTGATAAAGTCATATGGCTTGCTCGATATCTAGATAATGAAGCAAAACAGTTTAAGCGTTATGTTATAAATGATATAAAATTTCGCATCAAAGACTTTGAGGCAACTAGGAAAACTCAAAACAGTGGAATTTGTGTTGTTACTGAAGGTGGTGTTACTTATTATGGTGTACTAATCGATATTATTGAGTTGAACTATTTTGACAAGTATTGATATGTACTATTCAAATGTCAATGGATTGACGTTATTAGTGGGAGATGATGCAATAAAGATGAGTTTGGATTTTCCCTTGTCAATTTTTCACGATTGATACACACGGGTGGTCGATTGATTGACGAGCCTTATGTATTAGCATCTCAAGTTTCACAAGTGTCTTATGTGGAAGATGTGAGACATAAAGATTTGGCAGTAGTGGTTAAAACAAAACCTAGGGAGGTGTTTGATGTTGGTATTAATGCTTCACATGATGATGATGAAGTGGGTACCTATCTTGAGAATGTCCCTTACGATATAACTACCGATGATGCATGTGATGATGCAAATGACAACCATGCTTAGGCTCGAGTTAATGAAGAAGGAACCATTTATGATACACCATTGATCAGTGAGGATGAATTGCTCGAACAAGACTTTATCGATGATGAAGAGCTTAGCGATGATGTTTATGAGTCTAATGATGATGAGTCTAATGATGATGAGTCTAGTTATGATGAGTCTTAGAGTTTCAAAACCTCTCTCTGGTTAGTTTATTCTCCTTAAAATTGTTTGAAATTGTTTAAAACTGGTTAGTAGATTTAAAAGCCATTTGTAGTATTTCAATTTCTAGAAATATTTCTAGTTGAAGTGGAGCTTTGCTTGATTTTTAGTCTCTCTAATTGGTTTTCATGTATGGTTCTCTTTGTTGAAATTGTTTAGTTACTTGATAATCTCTCTCTCTCTCTCTCTCTCTCTCTCTCTCTCTCTTTGCTTTTGTTTTTGTTTTAAATGAATGTTGTCTAACGTTGATTCATGTCTGTGGATTTAGCTCACTAGTCTCTTCTTAAATCTATTTGGTACTTTATTTATAGTTTCATACATTGTACTAGATATAAGCTAATGTGATAATCTCATAGTTTCATACAATTGAACTACAAGAACTTTACCTTTTAAAAGAAGCATATTATTGAACAGCCATAAGGATGCTATAGTACCCTCCTCTAAGTTTGGTTCAGTTTGATATCATCACTCCTAAGCAACCATTTAACTTTCATTATCTCCCTAGTACCAAACTTTTGAAGCTAGCCATTAGTTTCTTATGAAATACTATTTTGTAAATACTTAATAACTATACAATTGCTAAAACCTTCACATACTTTATTTTTGTATCAAACATGATTTTTTGTTAATTCTTATTAGTGAAATTTGAACCCAAGAATGTTTCCACTAGCTGAATTAATGTTCCTTTTCACTCCTCTAGAGAATTGAATGGAATTTAATTAACTCAAACCCCCTGCCCTTAAAAAATGGAACAATGTAGAAATTTGATCATACTAAGAAGTCCAATTCTCTATCCACAATGATGGATTATTTAGTGAGTTGGGTCCTCCAAAAGTTTCTCCACATCTCATCCCGTTGCATGTATTAATCTGCATGTTTAATTTGTTAAATGAACAAGCAAAACATGGTCCATTATGCAATTAGTTGAATCTTACAATATAGCAAAGAGAACAGTTTGAAATTAGCAAGTGAGTTTCTAATTAGTACAAGTAGTAGTCTTAGTTGAGAAGCAAAACTAACCACTGGATTAGGAGCATCAGTTTGCTTGCACATGACCCATGGTACTCCTGTTTGGAGATCAACCGCCATTTTAGCTACCCAACAAACATAAGAGGGCCGTTTCATACATTTTGGCATATTGGCGTGTTAGATGCTAGTGCATTTTGCACAAATTTCTAGAATTTTGTTATTGTATTACGCCTTGGATCTGAGTTCTTCTAGAATAGGTAAAGAGTGGTGCAAAGTTAAGATATTTGAGATTTGTGATAGATAAGTTCTCTTAATACATTAATGTTTGAATCTGTTACAATTTAAGCATCTAGCTTATTTTTCAGTTTGACCTTCCTTAGTATTCCTTTGAAGAAAAGTAATTGTAGCATCAATGTATGACATAAGTAACTATTATTTTTATTTTTTGCATGTTTTTAATACACAAGCACTTATATGTTGAAGCCATATCGACCTTGCCTGTTTTCATGTGGAGCATATTTAATACCATAGATTAATTGCACTTTCTACTTTCTTTGTGTCTTCTAACTTTTAAATGACTATAGGTTTCAAGATTGCAAGAGCAGTTGCAAGCTGAAAGAGATCTTAGAGCTGCACTCGAAGTCGGTTTGAGAATGTTTTCTGGACAATTTTCTAGTTCATGTGGCATGGATTCTAAGGTTTGTATAGATCTTAAGGTAGTTTTCTTTTCCCTTTCATGTTAAATGCTTGTATAACACATGCTTATGACTTCAAACTGATGTGAAGACAAGGGCTGAGCTAGAGGAGATTGCACTTGCCGAAGCAGATGTGGCCAGGTTGAAGCAGAAATTTGCAGAATGAGTGACCACTACTGAGTATACTATTACCAATAGGCGTGGAGTTGGGACTACTGGTTCTTCTTGCAAAAGTGTACCAAGGGCATCTTCTTGCAAAAGTATTTAAGGATTTGTTTAAATACTTTGGAACTTTGATAATGGTTATAGACAATGTTATATGTATTTAATAATATATTTCTATGTTAATATTACATTAGTTTGGAGACATATGTGGTGCTGTTAATTAGTTGCATTTATGGTATTGTGTTAGTAGAGCTAAAACTATTACAAGTTCTTTGTAACAGGTCTATAAAAAAATAGTGGTTTTAATACATGTTGGGAAAAAAAAAAAAAAAAAAAAAAAAACCATTGAGCTGCTAAAGGTGCATATTTTATGATTTAAATGATGCCCTATAGCAACGTTTTTTCCCACCGCTAAAAGGTTTACACATATAGCGGCATTTCTTTCTGCCGCTAAAAGTTCAATGAGTCTGTTTTAATTAGTTCCCTATAGCGGCACCTTTTGCCCGCCACTAAAGGTGGACACCAATAGCTGCGAGCATAACCCGCCGCTAAGAGTCAATTGACATGAATTCTAACCTCATATGGCGGCGATTTCTGCCCGCCGCAAAAAACCAAAAACACCACTAAAAGGTGCATTTATAGCGGCATTTTTTGTTACCACCACAATAAAGCTATTGTGGTAGCGCAACGTTGGTGTGTAGAACTGCCGCAATAGCCCCTGCCACAATAGGCCAAATGGACCTTTAGCGGTAGTTTTCTGGGCTTTTGCAGTGATTTTGGCCCACCGCAATAGTCCAGTTTTTTTTGTAGTGTTTATTCAATTACTGGATTTATTTTGTCTCGATGGTTGATAAGATAAACCCCCTAAGGTTTTTACTATGGAATTTAACATTCCATTTATTTTCCTTAGGTCACCATATCATCATGTTCTGTGTTTTCAATTGCTTTTATTATTTGCATAATATTGGTGATTGTTGCATTAACTAAAGGTAATTTGTAAGGTTGAATTTATTCAACCATCTAATTGGCTTTATTCCGTACAAAATTTGCTTGTGATTCAGCATTTAGTAACCCTGTATTTAGGTGGGTTTGATGTAAGGGTAGTGAGTGAGATAGAGTGAAGATTGCTCAAGAGTATGCAAGAAAACAGAGACTCGCGGCTGGGCCTCGCGGGTGACTCGCGGCTACAAGCCGCCAAACGCAGCACACGTGCCAAGCATGTTGGAAGGTGAACAGTCATGCAAGCTGGAGCACTACAGGACAAAACAGGACAACTGGCCATATAGTTATCTCGTGACTGGATCTCGCGACTTAGTCAAGCCGCGAGGTCAAGCCGCGAGCCACCCCTGTTTTGTAAAACCTGACGTTTCACATTCCTCTCCCACTCCAGTATAAATACCCCTTTTACCCACGATTGTAAGAGAGCTTCCAGAGAGAATTTTGAGAGAGAAACCCTAAAGAAAAACAAGATTGATTCACCCACAATCTATACATTAGAGTCTCTTCAAATTTCTCAACTCTCTTCCTCTCCATTGTCAAATCCTTGAGAGGCATTATATCAAACCTGGTTCTCACCATCATCATCACTGTGAGACAGCTGTTTGGATTTCTGGGAAGCAGTTAGGAAGGAACCAATCTTCATTGGTTGATGCTACGGTCTAGTAGCGGAATCCGGGAAGCTAGAAAAGAAAAAGGTTCGGCGCAACCTCGTTGGAGCAAGAAGCTTGGAGGGCTTAGGTGCACTGGGTAGATTAGGCTTGGAGGGTCTATTGCTGTCCATATATCCCAACTGTATTTTCTAGTGGATTGTTTACTGCTTGGAGGGTAGCGGAGAGGTTTTACGCCGAGGGCTTCGGTTTCCTCTTTGATAACACATCGCGTGTTGTCTTTGTGTTTGCATCTTCCTTCCTCTCTATCTTTGCCATTTTGTTATCTGCTGTGGATTGTGTTTTGTTTCGGCTTAGATAGTTTTTTACCAATTTCATATTATAGCATATGTTAAGTTTCCGCACACTAGTTGTTTGACATATTACTTGAATTGGTTAAGTTGTAATTTGGGGGTCTAAACGTTTAAAGGGGTTTATACACGTTTTTGAACTTTCACTTGGTATCAGAGCAGGTACACTGTTATTGGTTTCATTACCATTGTGTGATCCTTGACTCCCTTTTGAGATGGATCGGTCTCAATCCCTAAATGCACTTCCATATTTTGATGGTAGTAATTATGCTTTTTGGAAGGTTCGCATGAGAGCTTTTCTGTGTTCTATTGATGAATCTGTTTGGGATGCTGTTGAGATTGGTTGGACCAGACCTGAGGCAGCCAAATCCACATGGGATAAGGCAGCACTTGCTGCATCTAATGCAAACAGTAAAGCACTCAATGCTATTTTCTATGGTGTGTCTCCAGATGAATTTCACAGGATTTCTCACATTACCATTGCCAAAGAAGCATGGGAGATTTTGGAAACCACTTATGAAGGCACGAAGAAAGTGAAAGACACCAAGTTGCAAATGCTGACCACTCGGTTTGAGGAGCTCAAAATGAGTGAGGATGAGTCTTTTGACTCTTTCTATGGGAAGCTAAATGAGGTGGTTGTCAATAAGTTCAACTTGGGGGAGAAAACGAAGGATTCAAAAATTGTAAGGAAGATCCTTCGATCATTGCCAGAAAGTTTTCGTGCTAAAGTGACAGCGATTGAAGATAGCAAGGACCTTGATGACATCAAAGTACAGGAGCTGGTTGGTTCTCTGCAGACTTATGAGATGTCGCTGCCCAATCAACGGAAGAGTAAATCTCTTGCTCTAAAGACCATTAATGAGAAGGTGGAAGATCAAGACTCATCGGGAGAAGATGTGGTTGACAAAGATGTTGCATACCTTGTCAAAAATTTCAGAAAGTTCTTGAAATTCAAAAATAATGGCAAATTTGATGATAAAAGAAAATTCCAAAGTTCTGGAAGGGAGAAAAGGGAATTCAAAAAGAAAGATGGAAAAGAATCCCAACCCACACAAGGTGTCACTTGCTTCGAATGTAACGGGCATGGACACTTTAAGAAGGAATGTCCGAATTATTTGAAATCGAAAGGTAAAGTGTATGCCACGACTTTGAGTGACTCGGATTCGTCTGACTCAGAATCTGAAGAGAGCTATGATGGAGAGGGGAACTATTCAGCTTTTATGACTATTGCTCATGTTGAGTCATTAGATGAGTTGAATCTGCTTGTACGAGACCTTGGAGAACATAGTGATGATGAATCAATAGGAATTGTTGAAGAATCAGATGCTGAAAAAGATGAAAGCACAGTAAATCTTCAAGAGAATTATAACTCACTCTTGAAGAAGTCGGGTGAGTATACAAGGGTGGCCAAGGCTGCTGTGAGAAAAATGAAAAAGGCTGAGGAGGACTACAAAAGTCTCCTAATCCGATATAGGGAGGCCAAATGTGAGATAGAAACACTGAATGGTGAGCTGTCCGAAACTTACACAAAAGTGAGATTTCTTGAGAATGAGGTTGTACAAGCAAATGATAAAATAGAGAGGGTCACCACCAAGAAGCTAGATGATGTTATCTCATCTCAAAAGAGCTTTTCAGACAAATCCGGATTGGGATATACCGGAGGAGGTAGTTCATCTGGAAATGTCACTAAAGAAGTGAAGTTTGTAAAGGCCAAAGATCCAATTGTAGCTGACCTTACTGATGAGAAGCTCAAGATGGAGGAGAAGAAGAATGTGGTGAATCAACGGATGCTGAATCCCCGTAATCAATCTGTGGGCAGGTCTGAATCTCGTGCCAAGTCACGCCCACGACCACAAAGAGGTCCTAGAGCAACTTATGTGTGTCATTATTGCGGACTTTAAGGGCATACTCGACCAAATTGCCAAAAGCTGAGAGCAAAGAATAGTGCAACTCCTCAAAGGTCAGGAGGACCTAGAAATGATAGAAGAAATTGGGCAGGTGATCAATCTAGAGATCAGAATGGTAATCCCGGAATGATGAACGTAATGAAGATGATTGGTGCATTTACCAACTGCTTGGAAAGCTTCTCACGAAGGTTTGAAAGCCCTAACTCCCGTACCCAATCCTATAAGGAAATCACCCCAAACGCAAGTGACGTGTGGGTGAAAAAGGGTACTCATGCATAAGCATTACAACATGTCCATGCATTAATACTTCCTATGCTTTGTGAGGATGTTTGTTTGTTTGCTTGCTGTTTTTGCTGTTGGTTGTTTGCTTGTCTACTTGTGCATATGTTTAATTTTGTCTTATTAATCTTTTTGTTTCTTGTGTCAAAAATCCAAAAATCACATAAAAATTAGAAAATCAAAAAGCTTGATTGACTTTGTTGAGTTTTTGTCTCAAAACTTGTTTTGCCTTGTACCTTTATGCTAATGGCTTTGTGCATTTTCGAGCATTACTTGTTTTCATGCACTCATATCACTGTGGGAAAAATCTTGAAATTTATGTGATTGTTGTAAATAGATCTTCAAACTTGTCATGAATGATTAGTGAATGGTTATGTTGATCTTGAGACATGCATAGACTTGTGTCTATATATCTTCCCACTATTTTTTTTTTGCTAAAAAGAGCTCACCAAATGTAAATCTCCAAATGAAAAGAGATATTGAGCTGCAAAAGCCTGTCGCACATTCTAGTATTCGACTAGGAAAAAGGGTAAGCGACTTTATATTAAAGGAAATGTTTATTCAAAAAGTCAAAGGCTTGTTCATTAAAGTGAAATATCAAATATCACTCTCACAATGAGAGGTGATTGCCTTAAAAGATCAACAAGATCAAATGTTATGATTAAAAGTGGAGTCAAATGTAAAGCTCCAAGATATGTTATCAAGTTGTGTGGGAGGTCATATATACATATTTCTATAATTGAGATGGGTCACATAATCTAGTGCTAATTGTGTATGTTTTGGTTGAATTGATCATTGAAGCTTCACATTAGACTAAGGACTATCTCATTGTTGATATCCACACACAACACACAAGTTTATGTTCAATAAATGCCATATTCATTTGTGTGATTGTACTTGATGAAATGTGTTTTCACATGCTCAATATTTGTTAATTCAAGCACAAAAAGATTTTTGAGTGTTTTAAGTGTTTTTGGAAAGTATTTTGTTTGAAAAATCTAAAAATTTCAAAAATCCAGTTTTGCCCTGTTTTGGCGGCTCAGTCGCGGGTATGTCAAGTCGCGAGCCTCAGTCGCGTCTTCGCGGGTCATTTTTGGCGACTTGTTCGCGAGTGGAAGGTCCAGTCGCGAGGTTTACTCAGAGATTTTCGCGGCTCAGCTCGCGACTCACTCGCGGGTAGACCTTCCAGTCGCGAAAAACACTTAGAAAAATTTTTCAAATTTTTGTCCTTGAGTGTTCTGGCAGCTTGAATTGGCGACTTTGTGGCGACTTAATCAAGTCGCGAAAAACGCGTGTTTGGCAGAAATAGGAGCAGTTTTTAAATCTTTTTCAGTTTTCCCTCGAACATTTGTGACTGTTCATCTTCTCTCTAAACTATCTCCTTCCCAAACACTCCGTGCTCCCATTTCCAATCTCCATTGTTGCATATTTTCTGCTCAAATTCTTCAAGTCACAGGTATGGGTTTTCAGTTTTGAACTCTTTTCTACTTGATTTTGTGTTTTCCCCTTGATTTTTCGCATATGTTTATGATTTAGAAATGGGTTTGTGTTTCGGCTTTTGCTCTTTGTTCATGCTTAACTTGCGGATGCTGTTGCTAAAATTTGTTTTGATCTTGGTTGTTTCCTTTTTGGTCTTCGTCCTGTGCTTAGCTAAGTGTTTCTTTTATTTTATCTGCACTTGAGCTGTTGAGCTGGTTCAAAATGTTCCGTTTGAAGTTGTGAGTTTTACTGTGATGAATGTGCATGTTCTATTGTGTAAATCTATTGGGAGCATCTGTTAGTTTCAAAATGCTATCTATGAGTCATATCATTTTCCATTATTTGTCTCATTGTCATATATCTGTCTTTAGGACAGTTTCTATATCTGATGATTTTATATGTGTTTCCTATCTTAGGCTTGTTTATCCATGTGGTTGATCTAAGTAGCTTATTGTTTAAGTGTTCAAGTTCATCTGTGTGGCTGATATTTCTTTGTTAATTACATGGTACTGACTAGTTCTGTTCATATACTGTTCTATGCTGTTGTGGCCTCTTCTGATTGTTCACAGATGGCTCCCTCACCTCCGAAAAAGAAAACTCCTGCAAAGAAAGCTGACAAAAGATTGAAAATGGATTCTAAACTGTTTAGGTCAGTTCATCACTTTGAGAGATACAAGGATATCTTCTTGAAAGCAGGAATTATTCAAGAAAGATTTGTAGATTTAGAGGACTTAAGACAATCCTTTATCCCCAGCTGTTTTGAAGGAAGAGGATGGGAAAAACTTCTAAGTGATTTCCCTGTAGTGTGTGAACCCCTGATTAGGGAATTTTATTCAAATGCTGTGATAAAGGAGAATGAGTTAAGTTGCTGGGTTAGAGGTACAGAATTCATTTTGGATGCACATGTCATAGATGATGTGCTAGGGCTTGAAGGATTAGAAGATCAGGAATTTATCAATTACAAGGATAGGAGTGTTTCTATTGAAACAGTTCAACAAAGGATAGGTGGGCAGAGAGAAGGGAAATGTTTGAATACCACTGCCTTTCCAGTGGACATGAGGTGTCTTACAATAATCATGATGTTTAACCTCTATCTCATAAAGAAGTTGACTACAATCAACTATGCTAGAGCAATTTTTCTGATGGATCTCAAAGAAAAGAATTTCATTGACATAAGTTCCCACATATATGACACCATTGTGGATGAGACAAGAACAACCTCTAGGCCAAAATTGATCTTTCCCAGTTTGCTAATGAGGATTTTTAGAAGGAAGGGTGTTCCAATCCCTCAAGACATCAGTCCCATGTCCACACCCTCTGCAATTAACAAGCTTACCTGCAAAAGGATAAGTGTTAGGCTTCCAGGAGAAGAAGATGAAGATGATGAAGGAGATGGTGTCCCAATGGAGACTGAAGCAGAGGCAGCAGGGCATGCATCAACCTCAACACCCAGGAGGAGTGGTAAAAGGTCTAGAGCATCAACTTCTTCAGATACACCTCCAGATGCTTTCCAAATCATTCTGGAACGACTTGATGGGATCAGAGAAGTCTAGACTGAGCACTCTGAGAGGATGAGAGCCATGCAGGACCAGATTGATGTTTTGTCTGCAAAACTTGACAGCTTCACCACCCAGCCTGAACAGTGACCCTTTGGCTATTCCATGACAAAAAGGGGGAGTGATAGGCATAATCAGAGGGGGAGGATATTACCTAAGGGGGAGTATCTTTACATTCTTCTTCAGTTTAAGTTTTCACTTTAAGTTGATATATTGTGTTTTGTAAACTGTTATTCAGGATGTTTTGTGTTTGTACCCATGTGCTTTTGTAAGCTTTTAGGGTTAATGTTTTATGCATAGTTTGTAGGCTTTATGGTATGTACCTTGCTTATTGCAGCCTTTATGCTATGTTGAAATCAGTACTTTAATCTAAATGTCTTGCATTTTGGTTTATGTACTGTCACTCTTGTGCCCTTGTAGGATTGTTCCTAGATGCATATACCTTGTGTACTATGCATTGGTTGAGTATTGAACATACAAGTGTCTTGCCTTGGGCTTGTTAACTTGTATGTCCTTGTGTTCATTCCAAGTGTGAATGAGCACTGTGATCACTACCTTGTGGTGTTCACTTGGTTGATCAAGTCATGGTTTGTTTCTTAACTCCATCTTTGCTTGATCACATATTGCCTGTTTCTTATGTATTTCACGATTTTCTGCTTAACAATGATCATGGTGTATTGTTGTGTTTCAGGATTCTTATGTTCATATGATTCAAGTGCTTCACAGCTTCTAGAGTTAGGTGTGAGTGAGTTTTGTTCAACTGTTCCCAACTCACATGTTAAGTCTAGAGTCTGTTTTAGGGTTTTGTCACGGAATAGCCAAAGGGGGAGATTGTAAGGTTGAATTTATTCAACCATCTAATTGGCTTTATTTCGTGCCAAATTTACTTGTAATTCAGCATTTAGTAACCCTGTATTTAGGTGGGTTTGATGTAAGGGTAGTGAGTGAGATAGAGTGAAGATTGCTCAAGAGTGTGCAAGAAAACAGAGACTCGCGGCTGGGCCTCGCGGTGACTCGCGGCTACAAGCCGCAGACGCAGCACACGTGCCAAGCATGCTGGAAGGTGAACAGTCATGCAAGCTGAGAGCACTACAGGACAAAACAGGACAACTGGCCATACGGTTATCTCGCGACTGGATCTCGCGATTTTAGTCAAGCCGCGAGCCACCCCTGTTTTGTAAAACCTAACGTTTCACATTCCTCTCCCACTCCAGTATAAATACCCCTTTTACCCACGATTGTAAGAGAGCTTCCAGAGAGAATTTTGAGAGAGAAACCCTAAAGAAAAACAAGATTGATTCACCCACAATCTATACATTAGAGTCTCTTCAAATTCCTCAACTCTCTTCCTCTCCATTGTCAAATCCTTGAGAGGCATTATACCAAACCTGGTTCTCACCATCATCATCACTGTGAGACAGCTGTTTGGATTTCTGGGAAGTAGTTAGGAAGGAACCAATCTTCATTGGTTGATGCTACGGTCTAGTAGCGGAATCCGGGAAGCTAGAAAAGAAAAAGGTTCGGCGCAACCTCGTTGGAGCAAGAAGCTTGGAGGGCTTAGGTGCACTGGGTAGATTAGGCTTGGAGGGTCTATTGCTATCCATGTATCCCAACTATATTTTCTAGAGGATTGTTTACCGCTTGGAGGGCGGCGGAGAGGTTTTACGCCGAGGACTTCGGTTTCCTCTTCGATAACACATCGCGTGTTGTCTTTGTGTTTGCATCTTCCTTCCTCTCTATCTTTGCCATTTTGTTATCTGCTGTGGATTGTGTTTTGTTTCGGCTTAGATAGTTTTTTACCAATTTCATATTATAGCGTATGTTAAGTTTCCGCACACTAGTTGTTTGACATATTGCTTGAATTGGTTAATGTAAGGTTGAATTTATTCAACCATCTAATTGGCTTTATTCCGTGCCAAATTTGCTTGTAATTCAGCACTTAGTAACCCTGTATTTAGGTGGGCTTGATATAAGGGTAGTGAGTGAGATAGAGTGAAGTTTGCTCAAGAGTGTGCAAGAAAACAGAGACTCGCGGCTGGGACTTGCGGGTGACTCGCGGCTGCAAGCCGCCAGAAGATGCACACGTGCCAAGCATGCTGGAAGATGAACAGTCATGCTAGCTGGAGCACTACAGGACAAAACAGGACAACTGGCCATACGGTTATCTCGCGACTGGATCTCGCGATTTAGTCAAGCCGCGAGCCACCCCTGTTTTGTAAAACCTAACGTTTCACATTCCTCTCCCAATCCAGTATAAATACCCCTTTTACCCAAGATTGTAAGAGAGCTTCCAGAGAGAATTTTGAGAGAGAAACCCTAAAGAAAAACAAGATTGATTCACCCACAATCTATACATTAGAGTCTCTTCAAATTTCTCAACTCTCTTCCTCTCCATTGTCAAATCCTTGAGAGGCATTATATCAAACCTGGTTCTCACCATCATCATCACTGTGAGACAGCTGTTTGGATTTCTGGGAAGCAGTTAGGAAGGAACCAATCTTCATTGGTTGATGCTACGGTCTAGTAGCGGAATCCGGGAAGCTAGAAAAGAAAAAGGTTCGGCGCAACCTCGTTGGAGCAAGAAGCTTGGAGGGCTTAGGTGCACTGGGTAGATTAGGCTTGGAGGGTCTATTGCTATCCATGTATCCCAACTATATTTTCTAGAGGATTGTTTACCGCTTGGAGGGCGGCGGAGAGGTTTTACGCCGAGGACTTCGGTTTCCTCTTCGATAACACATCGCGTGTTGTCTTTGTGTTTGCATCTTCCTTCCTCTCTATCTTTGCCATTTTGTTATCTGCTGTGGATTGTGTTTTGTTTCGGCTTAGATAGTTTTTTACCAATTTCATATTATAGCGTATGTTAAGTTTCCGCACACTAGTTGTTTGACATATTGCTTGAATTGGTTAATGTAAGGTTGAATTTATTCAACCATCTAATTGGCTTTATTCCGTGCCAAATTTGCTTGTAATTCAGCACTTAGTAACCCTGTATTTAGGTGGGCTTGATATAAGGGTAGTGAGTGAGATAGAGTGAAGTTTGCTCAAGAGTGTGCAAGAAAACAGAGACTCGCGGCTGGGACTTGCGGGTGACTCGCGGCTGCAAGCCGCCAGAAGATGCACACGTGCCAAGCATGCTGGAAGATGAACAGTCATGCTAGCTGGAGCACTACAGGACAAAACAGGACAACTGGCCATACGGTTATCTCGCGACTGGATCTCGCGACTTAGTTAAGCCGCGAGGTCAAGCCGCGAGCCACCCCTGTTTTGTAAAAACCTGACGTTTCATATTCCTCTCCACTCCAGTATAAATACCCCTATTACCCACGATTGAAAGAGAGCTTCTAGAGAGAATTTTGAGAGAGAAACCCTAAAGAAAAACTAGATTGATTCACACACAATCTATACCTTAGAGACTCTTCAAATTCCTCAACTCTCTTCCTCTCCATTGTCAAATCCTTGAGAGGCATTATACCAAACCTGGTTCTCACCATCATCATCACTGTGAGACAGTTGTTTGGATTTCTGGGAAGCAGTTAGGAAGGAGCCAATCTTCATTGGTTGATGCTACGGTCTAGTAGCGGAATCCGGGAAGCTAGAAAAGAAAAAGGTTCGGCGCAACCTCGTTGGAGCAAGAAGCTTGGAGGGCTTAGGTGCACTGGGTAGATTAGGCTTGGAGGGTCTATTGCTGTCCTTGTATCCCAACTATATTTTCTAGTGGATTGATTACCGCTTGGAGGGCGGCGGAGAGGTTTTTCGCCGAGGGTTTCGGTTTCCTCTTCGATAACACATCGCGTGTTGTCTTTGTGTTTGCATCTTCCTTCCTCTCTATCTTTGCCTTTTATTTATCTGCTGTGGATTTTATTCTGTTATGGCTTAGATAGTATTTAATCAATTTCGTATGATAGCATATGTTAAGTTTCCGTACACTAGTTGTTTGACATATTGCTTGAATTGATTAAGTTGTAATTTGGGGGTCTAAACGTTCAAAGGTGTTTTTACACGTTTTTTGAACTTTCAGTTAAGTTGTAATTTGGGAGTCTAAACGTTCAAAGGGGTTTATACACGTTTTTGAACTTTCATAATTCATAATTGATCTAATTGACAACTTGACTTTAAAACTAGTTAATAAAAGTTTTAATAAGGGTCTAAAATAAACAGTTATAGACGTCTTCCAATTGTAAAATCCATTCTAATGGGTTTTCACTTAGAGACTATATAATATGAAAATCTTCTTCAACTACGTTTTAGATGTGGTTTAGTTCCTGATGAAACATCCACGTGTCCATCCCTTCCTCACATGCATCCAGATGACTATACTCCTTCACAATCTTCTGTCTCCCTACCTCCCCAATTATCCAAATGCTATCATATGGCATGTTTTGGGAAAATTACACTTTACTACCTTAAACTATACCTTAAATTACACTTTGTGTCATGACCTAAACCTGTACTTTAAAGTTTAGAGCATGATCGGCATGTTAATATCAAGTTTACCTCAATACTAACACGAACCAACCTAAACTGAAGGTACTTATCAAGAATTGTTTCTTGACTTCCTGCTTATTTTCTTGCATAAAAGTCATAATATACAAAAATGATAGAAACCTTGAAATTTGATTTCCTTTGAACTTGGAAAATTACCACCTGGCTGAAACTTAAGGTATTCGTGTAAATATTACATAGCTAAACATTTAGCAAAACTTTTATTACAAACCTAACCCCAAAGACATACAACTGGGGTTCAAAACAAACTAAGATACTGAATTACATTTGTGCTCAAAGGATCAAGTACATCTTGATTCCTTCTATACAACAAAAGAGCTAACAGCTATACAACAAAACTCTACATTTTAACAAACGAGAAAACACAGAATCCTTGCCACCTCTAATACTCTCGCTGCTTCTAGGAAGAACCTGTGCATTGAAATATAATAGGATAAGTTGCGAAGCCCAGTAAGTTTTTAAAGCTCCATGGGCCTTTAATAAGAATGCATATAAATCAAATATTTTATGGATATGCCAGCTTCGATAAAATAGCCTTCATACTGTTCATATGGTCCTTAAGATAACTTACGAGCCTTTAGATGAAAATACTTCATTTTCCTTTCATATAATAATAAAAGGACATAATAAGGAACATAAACATAATTCAGTAACTTTATCTTTTAAAAAAAAAATTATAAAATGCTTCATCATACTTCTTCTTTTCATAAGAGCTTTTAACTTTTCATAATGCATTTAAACAAAATCATTCTTTCATGGTCAATAACATAATATAGTTATTCATAACATATTGGTTAATCCATATCTGATAAGTCTGTACAGAGAAGGTCTCATTACATTTGGGTGACCTCGTGTGCATGATATTGTCCTCTTTAAGAGACCCGATGGCACATCTCCTCAAGGTTTTATTCCTCACCACCGTCCGTACATATTGGGGAGAAGGTCTTGTTCAGATTAGAGTTACGGGCAACCCATTTCCTCTACCTTAAATGGCCTAGAGTTACGGGCAACCTCATTTCCTCTACTTTAAATGGCCAAACAAATAACATTTTCCATGGAAAGCCAATAATTAACCCCTACTGGCTGAGTTCAAAACATAACAATGGAATAACCCGAATGCTATATTTTTTTGATAACTATGCTTTTACATAATTATTTCATAATAGTAGCATATCCACTACATTATGAAATATTATGTTCGTGATATAGGTACTAGCATTAACATGCTAAAATTATCATACAAGATTGAACAACTCATGAACATATATTTTGCTTAAATCATGCTTACATGTAATATCTCTAATCAAAAAGTTTTAATGCATAATAGTTTTTGAAATAATCTTTATACTTATCAAAAGCACATGTCATAAATCTCTTACCTGAAAACAAAAGGCGCGAGAAATTGTACAAGAGGAGCTCAAGTGTCCGTGTTCTCGTTCTTGCCACCTAAATGAAAAACCAAAACTTATTACGGACAAACTCTTCCTAATATATAAACTTATACTTCAATCACAACCTAGCTCTCAAACTCAAGAAAATCTTAATTCCTATCACATAAAGTTCCCCAAAGCATGTGATACAATCATCAAACACATTATGCACCCAAACCATAGAGAAACCAATCCATAAAATTTATATATGCTCCAAACATACCAAAGGATGAGCATATTAAATTATAGCTCAAAAAATACAACCTAACTTGAGAATTAAATCCACAAATTCAGGTGTAGCATATGTTGTTCACTGCTCATTTCAGCAGCGTATGCTCCATTTGTAAAATACAAATGGGCTATCCAAACACATCCAATTATCATGAAATTTTACATAACTACTCCCCTGTATGTCTAGTATATACTATAACAATTTCAGAGTCAAATAATAAACCCATGATTTATTAAAAATCACGCAAGACAGCATACTCAAATCTGTCCTGACAGAATTTCTTGCAACTTACAAATTAAACCATTATTTTTATGTTCATCCAAATGATGTGAGACCACTTCCATAACAACCATGTGTGTCTTAGAATTCATAAAAACTACTCCTAGCATCCTAATTCACAAAATATGATTTAATACATATTTTTCTTGTTGTAAACATCAAATCTGTCACAGAGACAGCTTCAGTACATATTCTTACAAAATCATCAAAAAATAGCAATAGGCCTTAATTTCATTTGGGTATTTTTATACTCATACTATACATATTAAAATATGTTTATAAACATTCAATTGATCAAAATGTCATCAAAATTTCAATCACTAAAACAGAATCATAGTTCAGCCTCTAAAATTAGGATAGAGGATAAAGAAGTAGAAATAAACAAATGAAGTTTTGATTACTTACCCCCAACAATTTGAAAATGAAATTTTAGTGTTAACCCTTTAATTTCTTCTTTAGAGAGGGATATTTTGTTTTGGTGAGAGAGGGAAGGCTGCCGTGTAAGAGCAAAGAGAGAAGAAAAACAAAAACAAAGAAAAAGGAGTAGAGAAAGAGGGCTGGACTTTCTGTTTGGTGCAGTCAAGAAGATGAGATAAGGAGAAGACTTTTGGGGCACAAAAGAAGATAAGAGATATGGACTATTAGGGTGGGATACGTGTAAGGCTAGAGAAGAAAAATCACACCCCCTTTTTCCCCACTTTTTCAACTTTCTTGCATTCACACTCACTTTTCTACAAAAATAATTTCTTACATTCACACTCACACTTTTCTACAAAAATAATATCACTTTGCATATACATACATATATATATATATATATATATCCTTACCTTGATAAAGTTATATCCATCACATTAAAAGAGCATATATGTTCTACAATATCACAATATCAAAGCTTCATGCACTTAAAAGTAATTAAGATGCATATAAACCCATAAATTAATTATGAAATTAGGTTAGGGTGTTACACTTTGTATCTTAAACTTTTCGAATGCACGTTTTGCATCCTAAGTTATGATTCTTGTTACACTTTGTACTTTGACATTAAGTTTGCCATTAACTTTGATGTAAATCCAAAGTTTAGGGTGCAAAGTGTAATCAATAATATAGTTTAAAATGATAAAGTGTAATTTTTTCTTTATTTTTAAGGGATTGAAAAGAGGGACAATTGGGTAGTTTTATATGATGTCATACTTTTCCATCCAAGTTAATGAGTTTAGCCTTCCACCTTAATATCTTCTAATTACCAATTAAATTATTGATTAACTTTGAATGATGATTTTTTTTTTTTTTCCTAAATGACCTTTTCTTTTTTTCTCAAATTAACTTTCCCACTGATTTTTTTTAATATTTTTCAAATTTGGGGTATATTTTTCCATTTGAGGCTTCGAAATTCCCAAATTTGAGGTATATTTTCATATTTGACATATACTTTTGTAAATGAAAGTTTTTAATCATATAATTATTGAAATTACAACAAATGTTATAGATTTTCATTTTTCCTACAAGTCAAATAACATAAAATATTTTTTTTAACCTATTCCAAAATTGCAATCAAACCAAAACACAAGCAAAACGAGTCAACCAAAAAAGAAAAGAAAATAACAATTGGGAAAACGTTTTTCGTCAAACAAACGCGTAGACAATATGACCACAACGGCACAACCAAACAAACGGGCTCAAAATTTCATATATGTCGTGTTGACTGTTGACTTACCCGAAAGGGTTAAAAGTCTTTTTCAAGTCCACACCCAAAGTTCTGTTCACGGAACTTGCCTTACATTTCATTTCAGCCAATGACCTAAATCATGTACAGGTAACATTCTAAATGACTTGTGCGTTTGAATTTGAAATAAAAAATTAAAATTATTTCACTATTCAGCTTATTTTTATTATTATTCATGGGTTCCACTGCATTTTTTGGCACTATTTAAAAGTCTCATTGTACTATTTCAACTAACTTTTATCTTTATTTACAATATTTTCAGTAATAATTTTTCAGTTTTAGCAAAATAAACGGTATCCAAACACACCCTTATTATGTGAGGGTTGGCTTTGATTTTGGTCTACCTACTTTATTGGGAGTACTCTTCAAAAGTTGACCTTCAAATTTTTTTCGGTAGATTGTATCAGTCTGCCATGCCATACACGAGGGACTGACCAAATCAAACTTTAAATAACATTAATCTAAATGTTCACATTCATCTCTAGAAAGAAAAGCTTGATTTATAGTTGGGTAATAATTTTCTTTTGGATGAAGTTAGTTAGGAGGAAAGTTCCTTCTAATTACTACATACAATGACTTAAGAAATTATTCATTTGTACTTATATGACATGCTTAATAATGATATGACTTGTTTAAATAATATAAATACACAGATGTCTTTATGAACCACTATGTAATGTGTTTGGAGGAAAAATTGGTTCAATTTCTTTTACGTGTTGTTAACAGTCATGGTTGCTTTATTTGCATAGGTTATTATATATATATATATATATATATATATATATAATAAATGTTGAGTTACGAATTGGAATGCACTCTTACAAAAGGAAAAAGCAAAAAATTAGAAAAATGCACAAACCCCCCCCCCCCCAATTGGTTTCTTGTTAAAACACAAAAACTCTTCGAAGTTTTAAACGAAAAACTTAACCCATGTAATGTTGTTTTATGTTTACCGTTAAACATCCATTAAAATAAACGATGAACTACTCATATGATAACACACGTCTATATTTAGAGTTATATTTTCATAGGAAACAATACCACACGGGGGCTTTGTGTTACACTAATTAAAGCCCAAAGGGGTTCAATATTATACAATGAGCCGTTTACACACACACACACAAAAAAATATCATTGTGGGATTTGGTGTTATACTCAAAAAATCAAGGATTGAGTTTCGTGTTTTAGGCTGTGTTTGGTTGCCGTAAAACGTTTTCCGGAAAATACATATTTTCCGGAAATGCTAATTTTCGGAAAAGGAAAATATTTCTGTGTGTTTGGTTGCATTTCAAAAAATTTTCCGAAAAATATTTTCTGGTGTTTGGAAAAGAAGAAGGAAAAGACAAAACCCAGAAAAACACTTACAAAATCCAAAAGAACCGGCGCGATCGACGGCGGCGAAGCACCGTTCGCGAGATCGACGGCGCCGAAGCACCGTTCGCGAGATCGACGGTGAGCGAAGCACCGTTCGCGATCTCGCGAAGCGTCGCTCGACGCTCCGCGAGATTGCGATCTCGCGAAGCACCGTTCGCATCGATTGTGATCTTGCGAAGGGTGATTCGCGCGCCGTCGATCGCGAGATCGCGCAATCTCGCTAACGGTGCTTCGCGCGCCGTCGATTGCGCTGTCGATCGGACCGGTGCTTCGGTTCGATGGCGCGATCGGAGCTTCACGATTGACGGCGTGTCTGTGAGCTCTCTCGTTCTCCCTTGCGCGTCCCCAGTTCCGGAAATCATTTGAAGTGAAAATAGGTACTGAAATGGATTTCCGTGGTCAAAGGTGAAAATTTCGGTCAACAGGAAGTCATTTTCCGGAAAATAATGTTTTCCGTGACAGCCAAACGCATGCATTTTCCGGAAATTGATTTCTGAAATTGGTTTTCACCCGATTCAAACGCAGCCTTATAGGAAAACCAAAAGAGGGTTTTGTTTATTTTTTCACCAAAAAAAAAAAAAAATTACTATCAATACAAAGCGAATCCTCTAAATTTTTAGGGTAATTCCACCATGGGATTCCCAAAAATTTTCCATTATTCCATCCATACTGAAATGACTTGATTAAATTTTACCAAGTCATCAACATTTAGATAAACGCTAACATTCTCTATTTTGGTATTTATTTAAACTATGATGATATAGAAAATTTATTTTACTTGTTTGAAAATGAATATATAAGATTTTATAAATCCCCCAATAAAGCTACCCTAAAAATTTTAGATCTTAATCCCTTATTAATGATTCACAATTGGGCATGCTCTATAGTAAATATAAACAATTGAAGGTGGTTTTTTTTTTTTTTTTCCTTAATATTTAAAAAAAAATAAAGGGAAAAATTAATTTTAACCCAATTCTTTAAAAATTAACAAATTAACTTCAATCCATTTTAGTAGAATGGCATTGTCTTAGAGTTTAATATAGACTAAAGGTTTAATTTATTACTTATTGAAATTTCAAAGTTTAATAAGATTTAATTTGTTACATCATTAAATTAATACAGATAAGGAATCAATGTTAAGTCATGTGGCTAGAGGTAAAGTTTTCTGCCATGAGTTTCAATTAATTTAAAAAATTGATAAGATTTATTATTTTCAAATAAGGGATCTTACTTTAAATTACCTCTACATAAAAAATTAAAATAAAAAATAATAATAAAAAAGAAGAAGAAAAGACCCTCACTAATTTCTTGACCTAATGGTAAGGAGCAATTATCATGAAATGAGTCACAAGTTTCAATTTCTCATCCTACCTACCACAACAAGAATAAATTAAATGAAAATTTTATTTAATAATGGAAATTTTTTTTCTCCAAACACCCATTACATAGCGACTTATAAAACCATTTAAGTAGTTTATGTGATTAAAAGTAAACTAAGATACTCTTTTGAGTTACCAGGTGGTGAGTTGGAAGGGAAACTCTATCCCTTAACAGTAGTGCTAACTTATAACAAAGAATGAGTCAAATTTTCGCTTCTCTCACACGGTGAGACATGTGGGGCTCATATATGTCTATGCGGTCTTATGTTTATACTCACTCTTCCAAATAAACGAGAGCAAGTCATTTTCTAGTTCCATATATATATGCCTCGCACTCTCGTCTTAATATAACAAATACTAGCCTGAACAAAAGTTTGCTGCGAAACACCAAAATGAATAGCGCATCAAATCTAAAAGCGCGGCTCCTCTTTGTTTTAGCCATAACTTTTGTTGGCAACTCAAGACTAGCTGCAGGAAATAATCAGAGCGCTGGAAGAAAACTTGATGAAATTCCCGGTAAGTACTTCTTCGAATTTTGGTCAACCAACATTTCTCTCTTCTTCTTCTTTGGTGCTTGCCAAGTTGTTGTGCATTTATGCATGATTTCTTGTACAAGGGAGCGAGTAATTCATGTGTTGTAGAGAAGTTTGCTGTGCTAGCTTTCATAGTTAATACAGCCTTCTTCTGTTTTTTACTCGAGCTTTGTTCTTTTTAGAAACTGTATTCCTATGATCAAAATTACTCCGCTTCTTTTTTTTGTTCTTTGTTCTTTTTTTACTCGAGCTTTGTTCCCTCTTAACCTGAAGTTGACTTGAAAGTCTCAAGTATAAATGACTCCGCTTGTCTTTTTGCCTTTTTCTATTTCTATTTCTATTAATTATATATATAAAAAAAAAGGGCAATGCCCCTACCGTACACATTTGGTTAAGTGATTTTATATATATATATATATATATATAATTTTTTTTTTTTTTAATTTTAAGTTATGAACAGTTATTACAATGCCACTTTGGTTTGTTCAAGTGGCACGGTAGCTACAGTAACTAGAGCTTTTTTTTTTTTTTTTTTTTTTCCAGTCTTCTGTTTGTACTTTTTTTTAAAAATATTTATAAGAACCCATATATATTGTTATACTGATACAATAAATTTCACTATATTTTCACAATTATTGAGGTGTCAATTTTTTATAAGTCAAAATAAAATAATAAAATATGAAACTGTGACCAACCACAACTGAAAATAAATATTTTGTGAAAATGTTGTGACACTTGTTGGGTGAATATGTAAAAGCTACAGTACTTTTAGTTTGTTCAATATGTATTGTTCATCGCTTTTTTTTTTTTAGTCATCAATTTGTGCTCTTTTTTCTATATATAAAAAGAGCGAATAGGCTCATGAGTAGTGTTATGAACAGTATTTTTGGTTTAGTGACTTATCTTCCCCCCCCCCCTCCCTCCCCCTTTTTCTTCAAGTTCACCAACTTGGTTAGAGCTTTTTTTTTTTTTTTTTTTTAAAGGATCTTTATATGTTTACTTTGTACTTGTAATGTAAGCTTACATTGTATACACAGAAAAAGTGACAAATATTATATACATTTAATAAGCTCATGAACAGTATTTTTGGTTTAGTGAGTTGCCTCTTTCCCTTTTTATTTTTATTTTTTTGCCTTCAAGTTTACCAACTTGGTTTAGGCTTGTTTTTTTTTTCTTTTAAAGGATCTTTAGAGCAACCACATCAGCCCTTATATAATTTTCTAAAATAGAAAAAGATACCCATTTTACACATTTTAAGCAAAAAAGCACCCACATCAATGGGTGTAAAAATGTATAAATATACACATTAGCTATAGTAACCATGTATATTTACACGGTTACTGTAACTCGTGTATCTATTATTTTAGTATTTGTTTCTCTCTCCTATCACCTCACCTCTCTCTCGAACAGAAAATTCTCACTCTCACCTCTCTCTTGTTTCATCTCTCCCTCAGTCCACCGATCAGTCCACCGATCTCACCTCAGGCCACCGATCTCACTGATCTCACCTCTGGCCACCGATCTCACCTTAGGCCACCGATCTCACCGATCTCACTCATCGCCGATACGATCTCAACAGGCAAACCACAACATATTAGACCCAGAAACGACACTGTGGCAGAGCTCTCAGGGACATGATGTGTGGGTTTGGCAAAAGCGACAGTAACTGGGTATTGATCATGTTGATGGTGGGTTTTGATGGGTATTGATCTGTGGGTATTGATTGGGTTGATGGTGGCTGGGATTTTGATGGGTGGGTTGAATATTTTGATGGGTGGGTTGATCGGAGGTATTGATTGGCTTTGCATAGGAAACCCAACTTACAAAAGTTTTACAATATTTTATTTGAATAAATGTGTATAATAGACAAACTGATGTGGGTGTTTTGTAAAAATGAGAGTGGAAAATAGAAAAAGTAGGTTTTAGATGTGTAAATATACAAAATTTTTGCATCCATTGATGTGGATGCTCTTATATGTTTACTTTCTGCTTACAATGTAAGCTTACATTTGTAGCCAATGTTTTATGTGTTTATAATATAAAATTTACATTGTAAGTGCAATGTATATTTCTATATATAAAAAGAGTGAATGGGATAGCCGCGCTTTTTGTTTTTGTTTTTTTTTTGTGAATGCATAAAGTTGTAGTATATTTGCTATATTATTTTTGGTTTGTCCAATTCACGCTGTTTCACATTATAATAAAATATTAACATCACAAACTGGCACAATATTTTCACAATTATTGAGATATTAATTCATTATAGGTCAAAATAAAATAATAAAATATCATATTAGAATCAGTTACAGCTAAAAATAAAATATTGTGAAAAAGAAGTGCTATATCCACAATAATTTTCACAACACTTTCATAACAAATTAAATATGGTAAATTATTATTGGTTTAATTTAAACTTATCAATGAAACTACTTTTTTGCCCACCAATAACAACTTGTAGTAGCCTACTACTTATGATTTGTTGTGAAAATGTCATGGACATAACATTTTTTTGTGTGAAAAATGTTAAAACATCTTGATGTCGTCACAATATTTTCAAAATTGCTGAACTATCAATTCTTTACAAGTTAAAATAAAATATAACAAAATTATAAAGGTATTATGAAAATGTTGCGTCATTCTGTTGTGTTTTTAGAAATTTTTTGTTGGTTTAATCAACTTTATTGAGCCAAAATCTACTATTTCACATACGATTTTCTTGGGTTGACTTTTTGTATATTTTTTTCTTTACACACTATTTTAAGTAAAAATGCATAGTTTTACACACAAAAACAAAAACTTAGGAAAAAAACATTTTTCATCATTTATGTTTAGGGTAGTTTACAATTCTTCCTTAAACTTTAAAATCAAGCTATTTTTCCCTTAATATTTTGGAAAAAAGAAAATATATCATATTGTTATTCTCTCAATTAAACCCTAATGAAAGCTTATGATTCTTAATTAATATATTTTATTGTGTAATGTCTAAATGACTCTTACTAAATTTTAACATCCTAAAAATTTTCTTTACATATTTTGAGTTTTAAATGATAGAAATTCTTAGAAAGTTAGAATGATGATATTAGGTGTTTTATTTATTATCTAAAGAACGTTGATTTTCTAGGTTTAAATTTTCAAAACTTATAATTTATCTAATGAAAAATTTGATAACACATGCATTTTGTTTTTTTTTTTTTTTTTTTTTTTTTTTTTTAATTTCTTAGCAAAACTCAGTTGTTTATTGTTGAAAGATGATAATATTCGTTATCATTCTTAGAAGTTTTAGAGAGTAGATATATTGTCTTTAGCAAGTAGGTACTAAAAAACTATTATACTTAAATAAATATTTATATGTTAAATAGCTACCCTAACTTTGTGGTTGATCAAAATTTTTATGCGAATGAGATTAACTTTTTATGATATAATTATCAAAATTCTTAAAATTAATGTCTCTTTTGATTAATGTAAATTTCTATATACTTTAAAAATCAAATAATTCATATCTTTGTTTTATGATACAAATAAAATTTAGAATTAACCTTAATTAATACTTTTTTTCCATGGTAAGCACGTACCTTCCATGAGCTACCCTAACTAGTTTTTATACAATATCAAGTAAGCGAATGTAACCGTGTTTGCGAATATTACCAACAGATTTGGACGTGATTGTTAATTAAATACTTGAATTTTTAAACTGGTTTATGACAAGTCGTACATATTCTGTTAGTATCTTTTGTTTTTAAGTATATTAACTTTAATAAATTCAGCAAAAAAAAAGTATATTAACTTTAATAAGGAAGTCAAGTAAAAGAAGTGAGTATTACTTCTTTTCTTTTTTCTTTTTCTTATCTTTTTTCTTTTTTTTAATGATCTGGATAAAACTTAAAAGTTTTCTTCAAATAAAAGACTATATATATATATATATATATAATTTGAAGCTAGGGAATTTGAATCTTGAATTTTTTCTTAGAAACAACAAGAGGTGCAAGTGAGTAATATTACAGTACAGTCACAAACTATTTTACAAACTATTAACGTGGCAAATTCTTACTAGTTCTAATCTGGCTAACATTATAACTATTTTATAACATTTTGTAATATTATAACATTTTTACAAAATGTAGATGTGGCTAACTTCTTATTGGCTTTCATCTAGATCTACCATTAATTTCAATTTTTCATTTACCAATAATTACTCACTACATTAGCAGTTTGTAAAATTTTTTGTAAAATAATTTGTATTTCTAGCATTACTCTTATATTTTTGCTTACTAATAATTATTTGAAAAATACTAAAACTATATCAGTAGTTTGTAAAAATGTTGTAAAATAATTTGTATGTGTAGCATTACTCAGTTCAAGTTAAGCTAAATTGGTGTCTTGTCATACTTTTTTAAGAAAGCTAAATCCACACAATCACACACTCCCTAATCAAAATATTTTTTTATAAGGAAAAAAAAAAAGAAAAAGACATGGAATTTCCGCCATGACGCCATCTAAAAACTTCCTGACCAGAGCGAAGAAGTTGCACATTCGAGTCTGGGATACAATACAAAGTCTGAGACCATGTTTTTAGTTCTCACCCAAACTCTCACCACCTCTTCCTCTTCTTCTTTCTTCTAAGGCTCACGATTCTTCCAATCTCTCTCTATTTCTTTGACTGGAATTTGAGATTGTTTCTTATTTTTCGATCAAAGTTTTTGTATAGGTTTATGTGTACAAAATTTTCTAGCATCTTCAAGTTTAGTTTTGGTGAGGATTTATTTTGAATACAGGATTTTCTTTTAGTTCTTTTGGAGAAGGGTTGTAGTGGGTTAAGATTTCCTGATATTGGGCTGTCAACATGGGTACCTATCGGGCCCAAACATATGGCCCAATTCCAAGAATGACTTGTTACTATATTTTTATTTCAATTTCATGAATTCATTGTGAAAATTGGGAGAACAGGATTTTATCCATTTCAGTTAAAATAGAGAATTCATTTTATGGTTAAAATTTTATTTCTTAGACTTTATTTAAAATTCATCAAGCTGGGGATCAAGCCCATTGCCCATTGGTCAACACACTCTAGATGCCACCAATCCAGCCGAAGGATGATGTTTTAAGTACCATCTCCTACTTCAAACTTAAAGAATTGCCTAGCCTCATTCCTTTATTTGAGCAAATTTCTCCAACTCCAAGTGTTTTGTTGTGGAATTTTAACATTCCAAAAGTACTTTACCCTTCAAAAGAACCACATGGACCAATGCAACCCAAAGAGAACCAACTTTAGCCAAAAGGTTCCAAATGTGTTTCATAACAGCAACCTTGCTTCCAAGAGACCTTTTGAAGTTGGCACACACATGCTCTTTTTAAAGTTTTTTATTTTTTTATTTTTTTATTTTTTGAGAAGTTAATGGATGCCCGAGTATTGGTTTATGAAGTATTTTTAGAAATTTTTTTATAGGAAAAGAAAAATATAATTGATTTTTTTAATAGCTTTTTAGATTTTCCATAAAAGTGATATTATTATTATTTTTTTTTAAATTGTCCATTAACAAATGCCATAAAAGTATTCATTAACTGGACTTAAAAAAAAAAAAAAAAAAGAGGGATAAAGCTTTTTTTTTTCCCCTAGGAAGATGCGTACTTATTATTGTACCTAACTATCAAAGCCAATGTTTTTGACATTTGTAAGAAACCTTGTCAAGACAAACGTTTCTTTCAAGATATTGCACAATCGATATTGTAACGTTTTTTTGTCTATTGGAAAAGCATTGCAATTTCCAAAATGTTCTGAATAGCAAATTTTTTCAAACGTGTTTCCATATTCAGAACTGTTTTTAAAGTCATCTAGGATATTTTAATGTTATTATTTGTTAATTTGTTAGCATGCATACAACGGCCCCTATGCACAGCACAGCATTGTGCACTTAAGATTTATTTCAGAGGTTCATTCACTTATCTTTTGATTATTTTCATTCGTATCGCTGCCCATGTGCATGTTCCATTCATCGTTTTTTTTCTTGGTCCCTATTGCCTCAGCATTTTAATGTTTCTCAAGCTTTAATACAACTTGTCTATTCAATTGTATGTCTCTTTGACTAGAGAGTCACTATGTTGCTCAATCCGTGTAAATTTGTTAAACACAACGTGGCGGTTTAGGAAGTTGTTCTATGACTTCTATCAAATGAATAATTAATTCCTATTCACTTGTGTACTAGGCTGGTAGGTTTTAATTAGAAAACACTAAACACTACAATTTTGGTATAAAAAAAAAGGTTAACATCTGAATAATCTGAAACTTTAAACAAACCAAAACCAACGTTTTGGCTTTCACATACATATACAGTTTTGTCTTAGCATGGGAGTTCACAAGGCCACAAAAAGGTAGGTGTTGCAACTTGCAACAACATTGACTCACCCAAGCTTGGAGCTTAAGCTATTTGAAAATTTTTGTCCTAGGAATTTTGGCGCCAAACTTATTTTATCACTGAAAAACATAGGGTGTTCTGAAACTCATTGGTACCTTATTTGTGGAGACTATATAGATTGCTTATGTCTAATTAACTCCCTCTTTCTTTTTCAAAATTTCAAGGTTTCATTAGCATTGATTGTGGCAGCAATGAAGATTACATTGATGAGCAAACCAAAATCCCTTACATATCAGATAAAGAATTGATAGACACTGGCATAGTTAAGACGGTATCCCCTGATTCACCCAGAAATATTCGACAACATGCTAAGAACTTGAGAAGTTTTCCCCAAGGAACAAGGAATTGTTACACCCTGAGACCAGAGCAAGGTAAAAACAATAATTATTTGATCAGGGCAAGATTCTTTTATGGGAATTACGATGGTAAAAACCAGACACCAGTATTCGACCTACATCTTGGGGTTAATGAATGGAAAACAGTGAATTTAACAAATGCTGGTCCATATGGTGTTCATTATGACATTATCCATGTTCCCTTGATGGATTACATAGACGTATGTCTAATAAACACGGGCCGTGGGGTACCCTTCATTTCAGCATTGGAACTACGGCTTTTGGACAATTCCATTTATCCAACTCAGGGAAGGGCACTGACAAAAATAATGGGATATGACGTTGGCAGGAACCCTTCTGACTCGGACGTCAGGTGAGTCTTTTATACCTTCCTAAGCTAAAAAATAAATTAGTTCAACTATTCCTGGATCTCATATTTGCTTCATCTTCATTTTTCTTTTCCTTTTACAACAGAAGTTTTTTCTATCACAGAAAATTCATCTTCAATAATGTGGTGGCTATAACTCATTCCATTGCATATCATGAAGAATACTTCAGATGTTAAGAATGTTAAGGGAAAAAACCTCCAGAGACAGAGCTATACAAGATACAACTTACAATATTAACTGTGAAAATATTACTACTATTGAAAGATCTCCAGTATAAAATAATAAGAATGTAGAATACCCAAAAGAGAAATCGGCAATTACACAAAATGAAAAAAAAAAAAATATATATATATATATATATATATAAAGGATTTATTATAAGAGATTTGGAAACAGCTTTTTTTTTTTTTTTTTTCAGTTACCAAACAAGTTTTTAGGTTTAGAAAATAGAAAATAGTTTTTAAGACTTAAAAAAAAAAAAAAAATAGTTACCACTTACCAAACACACTTCCTCTCTTATCTTCTCCCTCCCCGTCCTCTACTTTTTCTCCCTCTTTTCTCTATCTTTCTCATATGCCTGGACCTCCCTTAACACACCTCCTCCTCTGACCCACATGACTTACTGGAGATGCAAGTTAAATTTAGTTTGGAAATTCAGAAGTATGATGTAGTTTTAGATATCAGTCTAAAACCCAAGAAGGCCAAAATTTGTTTACTTTTTTACTAGTTAGAGTCCTCTGTCACTTGGCAATGGAATTAGGACGTTCTGGTATGAATGTCAATTTGACCAAAGCTCAGCTAATTGAAGTTCATTACGAATTGGATTGACGTTACCTTCCATAATGATTTCGTATTGCATTTGTTTTAATTTCGATTTTGATCTCATATTGTGGCTGTGATTGTTCTTATCAAAATTTAAGCTAAAATGATTTGTTTGTTTATGCTTGATTACTACGCATAATATTTTCTTCATTTAGTTTGATTTAGGGGTGGGAGAGATTCTGTCATAGTTTATTCAAACACAATCATTCCTGCTCCATAGAACTTAATTCCGTGAACACACAAATCTGATTTCACGAAGTCATCATTTGGACCAAACCCGTTGTTGAGGTTGTTTTGTGCAGGACCACGTGTCAACTGCTAGTGGGGTGGCCTTGCTAGACTCGACTTTGTTTTGGGAGTCTAGCCCGGAACTCAAATTTGGGCTTACAAAAACAATTAAAGCCTAAAGTCTAAGAAACAAAATAATGGTGGAGTTTCATTATTTATTTAGTATTTTTTTGAGAGAAAAATACGTCAAGCTTTAGTAAGAAAATCCAGCAATGTCCTCTAGGACTATAGGAAATAAGAGTGGTGGAAAATTCTCCATCCACACCGAAAAATCTAAAATATAAAGAGTGTGTCTAACTAGCTTATGCGCAACTTTATTACCCTCTCTCCTTACATGAGAGTAGCGTAATTGAATAAAAGAAGTAGCATGAAACTTAATATCCTCCATCAGCAAACCATCCAGGGAAAGGAAGGTGCAGTTATTCCTCAGTGTCGTAGCCAACGTGAGTGAATCAGACTCCAAGATAGCCCAATGAAAACCCAGCTGAGATGCAAACAACAGTGCTGTTGAAGCAGCCATTGCCTCCACCTCCAAAGCCCAGTACAGCTGTGGAAATTGCTTGGACATTGACGCCAAAACCATGTCGTTGTCGTCTCGGATCACCACACCAACACCGAACATTTTTTGATCTCTGAATGTAGCCCCATCGCAATTGATTTTCTCCATTCCATGTGTTGGAGGACGCCACCTGGTCTGAGTGGAATCTGCTACAAGGCAAGGAAAAGGTGGCAGAGGTATCATTTGTGCAAACTCGGTAACCAAATCTTTTGCCGATGCAGCAAGCTGATGAGAGTTGATGCTGGGTTTGTTCAAGCGTACCTGTTTCCTCTGAGTCCAGATTAGCCAAGCCAAAGTTGAGAATAGCTCCAGGTCCTGCTGGTTTGTAATGAGCCACGATAAAAGTTCCTTAAAGTCCACAAAGGTGCGGTTTCTTCGACAATGCCACTGCGAGTCATCCTCCTAAGCCACATCTAATTCTCCACAGGACCATAGAGCATGGAGTGATGATTCTGGTACCTGTTTACACTGATCATAGATTGGATTGTCAATGACAGTCCGACGCACCAGGTTCTTTTTGGTTGGCAGAGAGTTGCGGCATGCCCTCCACACCAGATTTTTAAATTTGTTAGGAACTTGCATAGACCAAAGTTCCTCCACAGATGTTTTTCTTCTATCCTCTGCTCTTCATCCAACTCGGTTTGCTCTTCCGCTTTCAAGAATCTATACCCGGATTTAGACTTGTAAATGCCATTGTTTGTGAAGGGCCAAAACAGGGTATCCTCTGCCTTACACTGTGAGAGTGGGATGGCTTTGACCATATTAGCTTCCACAGGGGTGAAGATGTCATCTATCATCTCATTGTTCCACTACCTTCTAGACTCATTAATTAATAAAGCCACATTTGCCTCTGCTAATGACTCCACCATCGGTGAAAGGACTTGTGGTGGATTTTTTCTTCGTAACCAATGGTGTTGCCATATGCTCACTTCCTTGCCATTCCCAATCCTCCATTGACAACCTCTAAGTAAAACATCCCTCCCATGCAATATACTATTCCAAGCATGTGAACCACCACTTGTGTGTTTCGCCTCCATGATTGTACAATTTGGAAAGAAGTGAGCCTTGAAGACTCTGTAGAATAAAGACTCGGGATTTTTCAAGAGTCTCCAAGCTTGTTTTGCCAACAAGGAATCATTGAATATGGCAATGTCTCTAAATCCCATTCCTCCCTCAAATTTTGATTTTGTTAATTCATCCCACTTCAACCAATGTATCTTTCTTTTATCCCCTCTTTGGCCCCACCAAAATTTCTTGATCATGGTTTCAATTTCATGGCATAGACCCAATGGCAATTTGAAACATCCCATAGCATATGTAGGGATGGCTTGGATAACAGCTTTTATGAGTACTTCACAACCGGCTTGAGACAAGAGCTTTTCTTCCCATCCTTGCAACTTTCACCATACTTTTTCTTTAATAAAATTAAACCCTTCCTTCTTCCTCCTACCCACCAAGGAAGGCAGCCCGAGGTATTGTTCAAAATGTACAATTTCTTGTAGACCCAAGGCTTCCTTGATTTCTTGTTTGGTTGCTTCATCGATAGATTTGCAAAAGAATATGGTTGTTTTGTTCTTGTTTACTTTTTGACCCGATTCCCCTTCATATGTCTCAAGGATCTCCATTATTTTCCTGCACTCATCTCCCGTTGCCCTACAAAAAAGGAGACTATCATCTGCAAACAAAAGATTGGTTAGTTTGAACCCCTCCTACAAAGAGAGAAGCCTTTAATTTCCCCCACACTTGCTGCATGTTGGATGAGACCATGAAGCCCCTTTGTGCAAAGGAGGAAAAGAAAAATGGGTCACCTTGGCGAATTCCTCTAGTGGGGTGTATTAGTCCTTGAGGTTCACCATTAACCATGATAGAGTAAGTGATTGTTTTTACACACACCATAATCAGTCCAATCCACCTCTCATTAAAGCCCATCTTTCTCATGACATTCTCAAGGTATCCCCATTCCACCCGATTGTATGTTTTGCTCATGTCAAGCTTAATTGCCATGTACCCTGTCTTTTCTAAACTCATATTTTTCATACTGTTTAGTGACTCAAATGCAACAAGAATATTATTTGTAATCAATCTATTCTTTGCAAAAGCGGATTGGTGCTCAGTGATGATGGTAGGTAAAATTTTCTTAAGTTTATTTGCAAGAACTTTAGAAAAAATTTTATATGGGACATTGCACAAGCTAATGGGGCAGTATTGAGTGACATATTCATGATTTTTTTGTCTTAGGAATGAGTGTAACGAAGGTGTGGTTTGGGGGGTATGGAATTGTACCTGAATTAAGCCATGAGAGGACAGAATTGGTTACATCATTATCAACCAAGCCCCAAAAGTGTTGGTAGAACAATGGTGGCATGCCATCGGGTCTGGGTGCTTTGAGAGGAGCCATTTGCTTGAGTGCTACCTTCACTTCCTCAACTTGAAAGGGAGCAACTAAGGCTACATTTATGTGGTCGGTAATAACCCTTGGAATACATTCCAGGGCTGCCCCATGAGAGATCGGATTGGAGGAGGTAAAGAGTTCTTGGTAGTAATTGATCAAAGTAGGTTGCAATCTCATCTGGTTCCACTCTCCAATTGTTGTTCTCATCCATGATCCCACGGATTAGATTTTTCTTGAATCTTTTAGTGGCTCGGCAATGAAAGAACTTTGTATTTTTGTCCCCATTTTTTAGCCAAAGTGTGCGTGATCTTTGGCTCCCCATGCATGCTTCCTTATCCAAGAGAGTGTTAATTTCTTCTTTTAAGGGCCCTAAGCCGTGCATTCTGCCTATGTGTTTGTGCTTCCATTTCGGCAACCACCAAAAGCTCCTTCTTCTTTGCCAATTCCTTTCTCACATTACCAAAAATATTATGGTTCCACCATGTAAGGTCTTTACCACATTGTTCCATTTTCCTAATGATTGCATCGTCTTCATGCTCATGGGAATATGATGACCATGAAGCCTCCACCATCTTCGCACACCGTACATCTGAAAGCCACATCTTCTCAAACCTAAACATCTTCTTCCGGAGTGGAATTTCCAACCCTGACAAATGATACAAAGAGGCAAGTAATCTGATGAGGTGCATTGAAGATGATGTACAATTGTACCTGAAAATTTAAGAAACCAGTTAGCATTGGCCACACCCCGGTCAAGTCTCTCCCAAATAGAGTGGTCGTCTGCAAAATGCTTACTCCATGTGAACCTACTACCCACAAAACCCAAATCAAGAAATCCGCACTCATCCAACACATCCCTAAAAAGTTGCATCTTCCTATGGTTGCAGATTGCTCTACCAAGTTTTTCTTCCTGACGAATAATTTCGTTGAAATCACCCACACACATTCAAGGCACATCAGGATGATGGTTTAAAGTTCTCAAACTATCCCATATCTCATTTCTTCTAGATGTTTCTGGTTCTCCATAAAAGCTGGTAAACCTCCACTCATTGTCGGAACCTTTATCAATCCAAGTATCAATGTAATAATTGGATGAATCCATCACCATTAAATTCACTGACGACCTCCAAAAAAGTGCTAATCCACCACCATGCCCAACCCTTGGTACAACCCACTTATGTTCAAAGTCTAAGTTTGCTTGAATCATGTCTAGTCTTGCTTCATCTGCCAGTGTTTTAGCAATGAACACGACAGAGGGATCTTTAGCCCGGACTATCTCGCCAAGCTCTTTCCCTGTACGCAGGTTCCTAAGTCTGTGACAGTTCCACATTAAGCAATTCATGGCGACTGGCGGAGCTCTCTATCAACCTCTGATTTTTTTAGTATTGATTAAGTGATGAGTTGAATATCATAATAATGAATTGATTAAGGGTCCGTTTGGATACCGTTTATTTTGTTGAAAACTGAAAACACTATAGCAAAATAATTTTTAAATGTGTGAATAATGCCGTGGGACCCATTTTTAATGAAAGTTTTGTTGAAAAAGAGGTTTATGGGTTGGTCTCGTGAATAGTGCACAAGACTCACTGAAAATCCACCACAGCGACAGAAACGCTTTCTCAAAAAAAAAAAAAAAAAAACCCAGACGCAGACATAATAACGCCAATCCATATGCTCACTAAGTGATAGGTTGAAGATCGTAATAATGAATATCAGTTGATGAGATAATGAGATGATATATGTCCAATATTAGAGAACGGTCTATAAAGTAGCATAAGTAAACAGGAGGATAGTGTAAGTCTAGCCAAAAAAATGTAAATAGTATAATAAGTGTTTGGCCGTAGGCTGAAAGAGAATAATGAATTTCCAACAATGATATGAAGCAGAGTAATGTATGCCCAGCAATGAAGGATTAGTAAAGTACTATATGTATTCAATAGTGAAGTATTAATGAAGCAATACTCATCAAATAGCAAGATAGTACTAAAGTAACTTGCATTCAGTGATATAGTAATATTCAATAATGTAAACTTAAAGATAGAGGAATAGTGATTTATCTTGTATAGCTTATGGCTTTAGCAATAAGTTATGATAGAATTCCAACAATGAATAAGAACACAACTCTAACAGTGGAGAAGCAATATTCCACAATGACTTCAGATTGGAGGGGAAATTTTGGAATGAGAGAGAGAGAAAGAGAGAGAGTATGTCTAGCAATGAAAGATCAGTAAAGCAATATTCATGAGACGGAGTTAGTCAAGCTTTTCCACTTGTCACGCACTTAGACGACTTTTCCCTTGATAATGCTCTTTAATACTTAATAAAGTATGAATGGTATTGAAATTCTTGAGAAGGACTTTAGTAAGAGAACTTTTTCCCTTCCATGAAAAGGGTTTTTGTAAGAGAATTTTATGCCTTTCATGAGAAGGGCTTTCGTAGTAGAGTTTGATGCCTTCTATGAGAAGGGCTTTAGTGTTAGAAATTGGTGCCTTCCATGAGAATGACTTTAATATAATTCTCTTGGAGGAGTATTGAACATCTTCTGAGTGTTATAAAGATTATGAGAAGTATGCAGAATATGTAAAATATTGTGAAGTATAAAAATAATAAGTATAGGTATTATTTGAAATATGGAGTTTGTAAGATGTATGGAAGAATGAGAACGATGGAGATTAAAGATTGTGAAGATAGGATATTAAAGTTGTGAAACAGATTGTCCTTATGGTGATATGTGGTGTTGTGTTAATTAAGATGATAGGTTATGTTGCCTTCCATGAGAACTCATGAACCTTGAATTATTGAAGGAGAGATGTGAGTTTGAACCCAATCTATATGATGAGAGAGTGATGTTGATAGTGTCATGGGCCATAAGCCTATTAGGTGATGTAGAGGAGATGAGGACCGCGAGTCCTCCTCATGAAGTGAAAATCTTATGACTTTATAGGCTTAATTCCATGTAGTTGAATAAAATATGGGTTATTTTGAGCTTCAAAAGAATTTTACCAAAAACTTATGATAATGCTTATTTTTTTTAATTTTTTTTTTTGAGAAACAAAAACTTATGATAATTATGACAAGGGATTTGTTGCCAAATAAAAATATTGGCATGTGGCAAAAAAAGGAGTCCCTAACACCCGTTTGACTCATTTCTCTAAATCCTCCACACACATACACACACACAAAACCAAAACAAAAACAAAAAAACAAAGAAAGTTCAAAAATTTTGAATCAAACCCCATTTCTATGGTAACCAAATCTCACAAGATTATGAATCATAATTGAAAAAAAAAAAAAAAAAATCAACCAATTGTAGCAAATTCCATTTGACCCATTAGGCCAGATTTTAAAAGGTAATATCGATCACAAACACTCAGATTCAAAAAACCATGCCTATGCACAAAACCAAAATAAAAGAATGTCCATCGGACGCTTCTAATCTAATTTCATCTTATTTTGGTTTAATTACATTAATTAATTTTTCCCCATTTATTCATATAAACTTAGAGCTCTGTTCAGTATGAAAGTTGTGATGGCAGCTAATCATTCCATTTGGGTTTGAGTGAGAGTTGAGAAGAGTGGCCAACTAGGTTTATGGCTAACACAATCAAGCTGTCAGCAGGAGTGTTAAATAGGGTGGAGGAGGAGGAAGAGGAGAGCTTAGAGAGAGAAGCGTAAGACTTTCTAGATGATTATGTGCAACTATGTGAAGAGTTTTGATATAGAGAATATAATTAGGTACTTATGAAATATAATGTAATGATGCTCCCCTTCTCACATTAACGGTGGACCACACCAAAAAAATTTAATGAGCGATGTGAGAGGGCCAAACCCTTTTCATCTCAGTACTAAACCCTTCTCTCTCTCTCTCTCTCTCACCCATACCCACGGCGGCTGAAGACTCCCTCTTCCATGGCTGAAACCCATTTTTTCCACTACCATCTTCCACTCTCTTCTCAAATCAATGCCATGGCGACGTTCATGCCAGCCCTGAGAAGCTTTTCAAGCATGGGAACAATACGAGATGCGGGACCTAAAATGCAAACGATCTTGGTCTTTGGGATACAACCATCGTTTGGGAGCTCCTTCAATATTCCATCTATGTCTATGTTCGCCATTTCTCTTTTATTTCAGATCAGAAGATCACAAAAGACTATTACAAATTAGTTTAGGAGAAACTAAGAAAGAGAAGAAATAGAAACAGAGGTTTACTTACCTGCTTAGCTCAGCTCGTGCGGTGCGTGCTTACTTTCCTCTTCTTCTTTTACTTCTTACTTACTTACTGTGGGCAAGTAAGTAAGAGAGAGATCTGGTATTTTTTTTATTTAAGGTTTGTCTCAAAATGGCTCTAATATGGTGATTTTGTTAGTGTGTGCATATGAATCTGTGTATGATTGGTAATCTATGATGATTTTTTTGGGGTTTTAGATTTTGGAATTTGTATGGCTATGTGTATGTTTGTGTTCTATGAGATGGTGTATTTGTGTAGTGTGATTTGTGCTCAAATTCATGCTCATGTTAGTGTAATCATAGTGAAAAGAAGAGATGGTCTGAGATGAGAAAGAGAAGAGTGAATAGTGCTAAATGGCGTTAGGGATAAAATTGCCTTTTAAGGACCAAGTTAGTCTTTTTTTTTTTTTTTTTAGTCTTGGACCTAATTGGTATTAGCTCAATCCTTAGGGGGGTTTAGTAGAATTTACCTTTTATTTATTTATTTATTTATTTTATGATATGACAAGTGACATTTCATTCAACTGATATAAATGAGTTTATATATCGAATTGTAAATAACATCCAATTGATATAAATGTTAAGAACATATATAACAAGTAATTTAACGATGAGATTTTCAAAATGTAAATTCTATAACAAGTTATAACATATCATGATTGGTGGAGCATAAAAGGTAAAACAAAAGGTGGGATGTAAGATTTGTATCCACTTAAAATTGACTAATGTACAATTTGTGCAATATTAATTAAGATAAAGTTTGGCTACAAACTTGGATGTAGTTCAACTCTCACTGAAAAAATTAAAATAAATCTAACTATTGAATTACATGTTTTTAACACATGTGTCATATTTCATATCAATTAGATATTATTTACTATTTGATCAATAAATTTATTTTTTATGCATAGTTTTAAACCATAAAAATTTGAAATATAAACATTTGATTGATGAAATTGTTTATTAATCTTTGATTTTCTGAAAATTCTGCAAATATGGAGGATATATGGAAAAAAAAATTATCTAATTGAAGATTTGTCAAGATTTACATCTAACAACTTTTTTGTCACAATTTTGACTCGGTAGACTGTGAGTGGTTAACCATCACAATATCACTTACACATGAATCCACAATTTTTTCTTCACCAATACACTTTGTCATATCACAATTTTTCCTCATAAGATATTCAGTGAAGTTGTAGTTTTAGATTACAACTAAGTTTCTTTTGAGAAGACTACAACTAATAACTTGTTTGGAAAGATGAGGAGTAGAGGGGGGTAGAGTAGAAGGAGGGAGAGTAAGTTAAATTACATTATTAGGATGTATTTTAAGGGATGAGGGGAAAGGATTTGGACGGGTTCTAACCCCTCATTTTTTTTGAGAAATAATTACAACATACTGCTAACCCCGTAACTCAAATCCTTTCCTTCCTAGACCTCTAAACACTTCGTACATGGGGGGTGTCAATTTAGCTACAAACATGGAGGGTGTCAATTCAGCTACAAAGCGTTTGGACTCTCATTTTTAATTCCTCCAAAATGGAGATATTTGGAAGGAGAGTAGAGCATAAAAATATTTGACCAAATGAATTATCAAATTTACCTTTACTATATTAATAAAATTACAAACTATGAAAAAAACTAATTATTCCCATTCCCTTATTTAATTTAAAAAAATCTAAAGAAGGTAGATTCTCCTCTACTCTCCTCCCCCTTCTTATTTAATTATATATTGCTACGTCAATCAAAAATCCATATGAAAGAACCGACTCAGTTTCTTATTTAAAAAAAAAAACACCAACTCAGTTTATCAACAAAGAGAGATGCCAAAATACAACGGCTGTCCCTCCATTATTCCGCACAAATTGTGCTCGTGCTTAATTTTTCAGAGCCAAATTCCCAACCAGCTTCATTGGTCTTCCTCTCTTCATCTTGCTCTCTCTCATACACACAAATGAAACAAAGCAAATCTCAAGCTGGGTTTCGAATCTCACACTGAGTCCAAGTTTGACACAACTCCATCTTTGTAAAAGCATTCCAACTTGGGTTTCAAATCACATTTTGAGCTTTTATCTGTTGAGTTCAACAGTGTGGAACTGAGTTTGTGGCTTATACATATACAATGAATTTGTTTTTTGAACTTTTTGTTCATTGAGAAATTTTATCAAACACAACAAAGGCAGCAAACATTCCAAGCTTGCTGCAGCCAAAAATTTACATAACAAACATAAATACTAATAGAGTGAACCCTATCATCTTCTGACTCAATTATTTTATTTTATTTTTTTAATTAGGTATCCGGATGATGGATATGATCGCATCTGGAACCGTTTACTATTTGACGAATGGATTCCAATTTCCACAAGTTCAACTGTTTACTCCCTGAGCACTGATAACGCTTATAACATACCAGATGTAGTGTTGAGGACTGCTGCCAAATCACAAAACTCTACCACTCCATTGAGCTTGCACTTCAGTCCACCAGATTCTCTTTCACAATGTTATGTTTACTTTCACTTTGCTGAGATTGAGAAGCTTGAAAATGGCCAGCAGAGGGAATTGACAATTTTGTTGAATGGTGAGAGGTATCTGACAGAATCTGTTACACTTGATTATCTAAACTCACGGACCATACTCCCGACTGAGCTGGCAATTATGGGAGAACAGCTTGAATTTTCAATAACTGCAGCTGAGGGAAGTAAGTTTCCTCCAATCCTCAATGCTGTAGAGATTTTTGTGTCAAAGGAGCTCCCAAATAAAACAACTGCCATACAAGATGGTATGCTTTCTTCTCTTTTATATTTTCCTTTGTACTGATTAGCCTTATCTTTAATAAGAGACTTCAATTGCTGATTCAATAAGAGTTCTAACCTTAACTTGGTGATGATGGTTGTTTCAATAATTTTTATTCGGGGGTTTTCTTTTCTGAATGGAACATTATAGCTTTAAGTTGTTAGTGTCATATGCTAAATTTAGAAAAGCTTGTTATAGACTTGTGATCATGAGCCTTTGTTTGTTGCCGAATAGATAATGCAAATTTATAGTGTAGTGGTTGAAGTTGGGAAATTCTTGTTATAAAACTTTTATCAGAGCCATCATACTTTTACCCCTTTTCAATAGATTGCTATCTATCAACGAAATCTGTGATTCTTCTACACACCAAAAAATAAAATAAAATCTGTGATTCTGTATGTCTAAAATGCCTGGAATTTTTAAACACAAACCTCAATATTTAAATCAAAATATGAAATCTCTGTTTTAAATAAATTTAGGCAATTCCGCTGAATATTGTATTAATTGGTTGATTTTCCCAACAATTCCAATCGCATAATAATCATCAATAATATATAGACTTCTCAAGATAAAACATTAACAACATTTAAAAAAAAAAAAATTCTTTGGTAAAGTAAACTCCCAAAATAATATTGGAAAAATATACAAAACCCACAATTTAGTTTTCCCTTAAACACTGAACAGTGAACACCCTTGAGTTTAGTTTTTTATTTTCAGATTTTGAATGTAACAATTTTCTTTGAGAGAGGGGGCAGGGGTTTGAGTGTAACACTTAATCCCCTTGTGGTAAGTGTAACTCAAAACTGCTTGTGCCTTGTGGTATTGTTTTATGTGAAAATGCGGTTTTAAATTTTCACATAAAACAAAACTATAGGGGGGGTTTTGTGTTATATTGAAATAGCCCAGGGGTTAGTGTGTACAATTGATGTTTTAAAAACAAAACAATATAACAGGGAGGTTAATGTTACACTCAAAATTTTTGGTTTTCCATATTTTATGGAGAAGCTGCATGGGGGTTTTGTGTACTTTTCCCAATAATATTTAAACTTCTAGAAAAAAAAGAAAAATTCTCTAAAATTAATTAAGCCCTCAATATCTCAACTAAGAGTCAACCTATACATGCACGTCTTAAATGATCCTTAAGACTATAAACCTAGACAATTAATTTGAAAAATAGTGATAATAATGCATAATTGAGCTATATAGACCATTAAGTAAAATGTGACCCGTAAAAAGTGATTGGGAATCAGTGGACCACCACCTCATTCATTTTTCCTTTTGCCTCTGACTGGTGGTCGTTTGAGTTTAGCTTGTTTGGTATCTCTTGGGTTATGCCTAAACAAGTAGTTGAGTTGCTTGCTTGCTGGCATTGAGGTGTTGGGAGATATAGCGCAGCACCTGTTTGGGATGTTATTCTGCAGTGTATTATGTGGAGTACATATAGAGCGGAACAATAGAATCTTTGAAGGGGAGGAGTGTTTTATCATTGAGTTGAAGCAGATTTTCCTTCTATCCTTATTTGAATGGTCTTGCCATACCCTCTATTTTGGATTTCCAAGATTTATGCAGTTTTGGGTAGATTTTTGCTTCCCTTGTATACTCCCTGTGTTCCAGGGAATTTGTTTTTTGTTGTACTTTTATTCTGTTTTTCAATAAAATATTTTATTACTGATAAAAAAAAGAAAGTAAAATGTGACTCGCTTGTACAATGAGGTAGGAATAAAAGAGTTGGAAAATAAATGGATACAAAAGTTGTAGAGGTAACTCAAAGACCAAGGGTGCAAAGATTTAGTTACCAAAAGTAAAAAATTTAAAACTAAAGAAATAATGATATCTAATAGAAGAAGAAGAAGAAGAACATCCATGGTCCAAGCCTGGTAGCTTAACTAGCACTTTTGAGTATCTCCAACGGAAACATCCATGGTCCAGATCCCCCTCCCTCATTGTCATTGTCATTGTCAAATTATCAAGAGAAAAAATGAAGAAGTAGAACATATAAATTCATAACCACATAACCAAAATAGGAATCCAGTGAAGGATATAATAATATAACCAAAATAAGATTTAATAACTTCATGTCTTGTTTATTGGGCCTCACAATCAGAAGAATATCCTATGTATTTGTTCCATGAAAGGGTCAAGCATAACCTTCACAACCACCACCAACATATCCTCCACAACACCATATATAAGAACAACATAATCCATATCACAGTCCATGCATTGCCTCTATGAACATGGTCCTTGAAATCATTTATGAGCTATAATCAAGAAAGAGTAGTTTATCCATTATTTAAAATAAAACATATTTAGGTTTGTTCACAATGCAAAAGAATGATTTAAAAGAAACATAAAAATCTAGGAATAATGACAAAATACAAAGCACGCACACACATATATTTTATGACATGGAATCTCACTAAGGTAGGGTCTTTTGGATCCACCCCTGGGGAATAAACCACGGATACACGACCCCAACCTCCAGAACTGTGTATCAAGTAATTTAGGAAAACTCCTGGTGGGGATTGAACATAAGATGTTTAGGTCTACAACTCATCCCAAACCTTCAAATAATTCTTGAGGACAACAACGAATAGGTAGACATGAAATGACACGCATTGACTAACTCAAGGTTTTACAAAGAAGGAATAAATAAGAGCATGATGGGTAAAATTCTACTTACCTTAACCACATAAACCAAATAAGCAAAACAATCTTGCACAAGAAGTTAGAAAGATCTTTGGAGCCTAAACCAAAGAAACATAATACTGCCTAATTATGATATATATAATCTTACACTTATGCTATCACTTTATGTAAAATATCTCTTAACTCCAAAATCCCCTATTACTATTTTTTTTTTCACTAATAACCATTAAGCTTATTAAATTAATATGTAACTAACCTTAAGAATTGTCAAAAGTCGATTTGGATCTTCAGTTCCATATAACTACCGTCCATTTTGAGTTCCTTAGCTTTGATGTACAAAAACACCAAATTAAGGTAAGATCCCCTGTTAATTGCAACTCTAAAATATAATTTTTCAAAAAAGTTGATCACCCCACCAAATAAATGTTCAAACCTACAATTGGATTTCATGTATCAACCTTCGATTTGAAATCAAAATAGTCAGATCATCAAAATCCCTAAATAATAAGTTGCTTTTTGACTCTATTGAACCCTCCATGGTATGTAATCCACATATCCTTTCAAGATTTGATTTTAACTTTACTTAATTCTCAATACTTTAGTGGAAATTTAATTAATTATAATAGAAATCTCCCAAGTTATTTCACAAATATGATGAATTGAAATTGTATCATAAGTTGCATTGTTACTTGCCACCATAGTATCTGCAACTGTATTTATCAAAAAAAGAAAACCATAGTATTTGCAACCGTTGGTAATTTGCTTTGCTAATCATGCATGCTACATTCAGACAATTCATCATCTCTGCAAAGGCATGTGTTCAACTGCTGCAAATTTTGGAACTAGCTTTTACTTTTCATATTTCTATATGATTTTGTATTTCAAACTCGCACTCCTCTTTCCCACTCTCTTTTAGAAGAATCATCTCTGAATTCTTGTTCTCCATTAAAAATAATAGTTGAAGCCATCATGGAAATCAAGAAACTGTACAAGTTGACTAGAAACTGGCAAGGCGATCCATGTGTCCCGAGGGAATACTCATGGGATGGTTTGCACTGCAGTTACATCTATACTATTCCAAGTATTATATCAGTGTAAGTGCACTTCCAAAGCATCATAACTTGTGTTCAGGCTTGCTGTGAAATTCCAATCAATATATCATCTGAAGGGAAAAGTATCCTCTTTAACTTGTAGGCATCACATAAAAATAAAATAGACCATTTTATAAACTGATATGAACTATGATGGGTCATTTTAGGAATGGGATATTGGAACAGATTCCTTTCACACGCAATAATAGAGTGGACCAAAAGTAATGTCATGTTTTATGATATTTAACTGAATTTACTTCATTGTGATTGAATGTTCAACCACATAACACCTCCCTTTGTCCATGGGTGCTGACTAATTGCATGAGATTAATTTTATTTGGATTGCAAATTATCTTCCAAAAATTCAACTCCTCTTCCTTTTTTCATAATGACAAACAGGAACTTGAGCTCAAGCAATTTGACTGGGAAGATTGCAACTTCATTCTTGAATCTCAAAACAATAGAGTCCTTGTGAGTCTTAATTTGAATTGTGGTTGATATGTTGCATTTGGTTACTATACAATTGTACTAGCTAGATACTGGCTGTTCCAGCATCACCATCTATACAATTGTGTTATATGCAAGTTCAGTATCAGGTTTCAAGAACAGAAAACTATTTTTTAACTTAACATTTCTGTATATGTTTTCTAAAGATCTTGCTAACTCTTCTTTCAGGGATTTGTCATACAATGACTTAACTGGGCCACTGCCAGAATTTTTGGCACAACTGCCAAATTTGTACACTCTGTAAGTTTTTGAGATTTGATCATGGTATTGCAACGTAAATTTTCGTGTAGGGAAATTGAGGTCGTCTGCCTAACACTATCTCTTCAGTGATTTGCATGGGAACAAGTTCACAGGTTCAATTCCTGAGGATCTTCTGCAGAAGTCTAGGGATGGGACGTTGGTGTTGAGGTTATCTTATCTTCCTTCATAATTCCTTTTGCTTCTTAATACTAATTTCACTTGGTCATTTTCTTTTGTTTTTTTCTCTCTCTCTCTTCCTTATATATAACTACTTTTGTGTGCCTAATACTAGAAAAAAGTATATATATATATATATATATACTTGTTCACTTATATGTACGTAAAATCTTAGGAGTATCTCATTTATTTTTCCAATATCAATTTTTATTGTATAAAGACAGCAAAATTAATGTTTAATAACTTACTTACCATGGCATACTACCTTGATTCACCCTATGCAAGTGTGAACGAAAATCCAGATCCTTGTCAGTCAGTTGCATGCAAGAGAGGGAAGAAAAAGGAGTTTGTTATTCCAGTTGTTGCATCGTCCACAGCAGCAGTCCTGCTCCTTCTGTTCATCTTTAGTCGTCTGGCTATCTATAAACAGAAAAGAAATGGAGGTATTTCTTTCTTGTAATTGCTAACACAATTGATTGAGTGACGTTGTTTAGAAAAGATGCAGTACCCAATCCTAGCCAGTCTTATTTTTCCTGTGATACACCAACGCCTTTAAGATGGTTATGAAAGTAAAACGAACATTGTTTAATTCTCACCATAGGCAATTGTGACCAACCACACGACACGGTCGTGATGGCAATATTATGCAATTGATTGACAATAATAAATACATCCACATACCACTTCAACATGTGAACAAGGGGTAAATGCACTCATTTCTCTTCATGCAATGCTTTGGTATGAATTCATGATTCGGTGGTGCTCTAAGTAGCTTTATTGTGTCAGTGGGTAGTATTCTTCAACTGTTGCCTTTTTTACTGGACTAATAAAAAAATATTAATAACAATAATGACTACATCCATGGCAGGTTGGCAAGAATTCTAGTAGTTATATAAGATCTCAAGATTGAATGCATAGGGTTATCATATTAATGGCGTGCACTAATGCATTGCATTCTTTCCTTGGATGGGGATAGCTTCCCATATAAGATATTGCCTACCTAAATATAAGTGATCTTTCTGCAAAAGGCTCCGTTAAAAATTTAGACCCAGGATGATTAATTTTAAGCCGAATTTACCAACTTGATTAATTAAGCCAATTATGCAGAGGCCCAATTCAGTTTATGATGGACCCAATCATACTGCAAAAATAAAGTACTGGGTAGTTTAATCTACTTAGCGTTGACATGACCAAATATTGCATATATAATTGGGATAGTAAGGTAGTTTATGTAGAATCCTAGCAAGCCACATTTGGAAGATTTTTAACGCATCCTACAATATGTTAAGGATATTATCTAGTCTAGGGATTCTTTATGAAGTTGGTTTTTCCACCGCTGATTGTACTGGAGATATTTCAACACATAAGTCCACAACTGGATATGTGTTCAATTCTAGTTGGGGACAATATCTTGGTGTAGCTAGCGACAACCAACAATGTCTCTCTCAACAAATAAAGTAGAGAATAAAGTTGGCAGCACAGAATGTGTTTCATGCTAGGACGAAGTAGTTGAGGTACATCATCATTTTATTTGAGAAAATATACTAAAAGGTTATATTCAAGAAAATATAGTAGTTATATTCATGAAGGGATAATCTATCTTTAAGTTCTCCAAATTTTGATGGCAGCTCAACGCCATGAGAAAGTAGTTGGTGTTGATGGGGACTACGTAAGAGTTAGCATTGACCCTATCAATAGGTCAATGCTTTGTTCTTGAATGTGTGCTATTTTGTGTTTGCATGTCTTTAGAGTAGCTGCAAAATAAGATAGGGATATATCTCACTTTAGTGAGTGGATGGTTGTCTTTGGCATTCAATGGCTTAGGAATACATAAGCAACTTGGGCATAACATTTTAGATGATGGGATGTAAATGAACTGAGTATTTTATGAACAACTCAAACTCAACTAGGGAAAAACTTGTATATATTCATATATTTATCATATGAGCCAAGCTCAAGCCTAAGTTTAGACTTGGACTATTAAATGAGTTAAGTTCAAACATAATAATGCATTCATGAACAAACTCATAAGTCTAAAGGTTGATTTAAGTATACATTGATAAAAATCGATTGTCCTAAAAGCTTGAACTGTTAGGAAATAATGAATTTAGTCATTTAATCTAACACTCCCAAGTGGTCCACCTGAGCTGCCCTTAAGTGGGGCCTAAAACTTGGTTTTTTTATATATTTTATTATTATTATTATTTTAAATGAGAGGTAATGTGGAGACAAGGGATTGAACCCAATTCCTCATACCATGATAAATTATAAATTATCTGAATATTTTAAATTGTTAGGAAATAATGAATTTAATAATTTAATCTCATATATATAATGTTGGCATTTGAGCCCATGAGGATTCCAAGATAGGCACTCATGTAGGAAACCTATTCCATTAGGGGTTTTTTGGTGACAACATATATAATAGTACATAATCCTTAGTTTACACGACAATCATTTGAACGTATGTTTACATTCAGAAAATCAAAGAGGCTCGAAAACTCTCGTCAAGCTTTCTCTAGTCTTAGGGTTCCATCATCAAAGCCTTGGGTCTTAATAGCCTGGGAACATCAAGTAGAAGGCTCGTATTTGTGGTTTCTACTAACCAGGAAGCCATTAGAGATTGTGTGAAAGGCTATAGAGTTTGTGAAAAAAGTTGTGGTAGATCCATTTCCATGGCATTGAGTTTTGCTTAGGGTTTGATACCAAACCCAAGAGGTAAAGTACCAAAAACCTTTGATTTACAACATGAGAACATGTTTGTAAGCTCTTCCTTTATATAATAATTCATATTCATATGCATACATGTATATATAGTTTTATAAACTTCTAATTGGATATAGTAAGTTTTTAAATAAGTTTATAAGATATTAAATTATTATTTATAATTTATTGAGAATATAAATAGTCTATTTTGTATTAAAAATTATATATGACTTTTAACAATATAGGTTTGGTGAATTTAATTATTAGCATATATTTGTGAAGAGATAAAACATTTTAGTTGGGGTCTTTAATTATTATATAAGCGAAAAAAACAAGTTAATCAAGTAGCTTATGGACAAGAAAAAACTTGTTCGACAAGAAAATGGACAAAGCTGGGGTATGTAATCTAGTTTGCCAATGAGCTCAAGCTCGACATGTGTTCAAAATAAAATAAAACTAACAATTCTGAACTTTTAACACTCTCATTTACAACCCTATCTAGATGCGAAATAGTTGCTTTGTTGACTTTGTATCTTTGAATATTCAACCTTTTGCAAGTAGTTCTGGTAAGTTTAGGAAGCCTGTCTCTTTTGTATGGTATATATATAAGGCTTCCTACTAATTGGAAAAATGTGTAAGTGAAATAAAAAGCAATAGTGCAAATGAAGAGTGATGTGCTACGTTTAACAAAGTGTGTCTATGTGCAATGTTCTGATCTATATATTAATAAAAATTGAAGCATGACGTTTAATGTTACTGTGCTCACGTTGAACCGCATCAGCATTCACATCATTATTCTTTTTATTTCCAATTTTCCTATAATTGTTTTTTAACATTTACTTTTTTTTTAAAAAATTTTAATAATTGCACTTTCTCCAACCTTTCTCATGCCTTTACTTTTTCATCTCTCCACTATTCTCAACCTTAATATCACTTTTCATCTTTCTTTATTTTGTCTTTTCATCTTTCCCTCCTTTACCTTTTCATCTCCCCACTACCCTCAACCTTAATATCACTATTCATCTTTCCATTCATTTTCCTCTATTTCATCTCTTCATATTCACACCATCTTTTATAAATTTGTTATTCTCTCTTCCATTCTTTGCATAGTTTTTCATCACAAAAAGGTTGTTTCTCCCTCCCCCTCTCTCTCTCTCTCTCACACACAATAATTTTTGGAGTATTTTTTTTTTTTTCTGCATCTTTGCTTAAGTTGATAAATTTGTGTTTGTTATAACTCTACGTTGGGTTGGTACGATTTAGTTTTGTGTTTTAAGTTTTTTGTTTTTCTCTTTGATTGTTAAATATTATACTATTGCATTATAAAAAAAAAAATAAAAAAGATAATATATAAGAATATAATATATATTGTTCTATTGCATAACATGATTTGGGTAATTTGGTGTTTACTGTTTATATATATATATATATATTATATTTTTACTTTTTTAATCTTTTCATCTTATTTTATTCAATATTTAAACTTAGTCACATCCTCCATATAATTAAATTATTTATATTTTCTTTCTTTTTTTAATTAAATATATAATATTTTAATTAAATTTAAATAAATTAAATTGTACTCACTGTTATTAATTCCGTTTCGGACCCCGTTTCGGTTTGTCCAGTGGAATGAAATATTTCGGTACCGGATTATTTCGGTGTACCGTTTTAGGGTGTTTCGGATTCCTTAAAAAAAATATTATATATATATATATATATAACCTAAAAGTATCAATTCCAAAAGGTGGAATATAGATATAAAATAATGATTTTAATCTAATTATATAAAATAATGATTTTAATCTGATTATATAAAATAATGATTTTAATTTTTACTATTAATTCATTTTTTCTATCTGACCCAACCACTGCCATATCTTTTGATTCATTTTTTTTATTTTTCTTTCTTCTATCTCACGTGTTTTGGTCTTTCTCTTCCCCTATGTTCATCTTTCTCTTCAAGTCCCATCTATCATCAAATCCCAATATTCCACATCCCAAACCTCATCACAACCGTATATTCAAAACCTCATCACAACCATACTCTCCTATTGAAAAAGTCTGATACTCTCATCTTCTTGCTAAACTTTGATACTCTCATCTTGTCTCTCTTATCTCCTCTCTCTCTCTCAGCTTTGTTCAGCTCTAAGGATGCCTCTTCAGGTCTATTACCGTGTAAATTTCTTGATACTCATCTCATCTTTTAATTTATGTTGTCATCATCAGTATCATCTTCATCTTCTTCTTTTTTTTTCTTTTTTTCTTTTTTCACTGAGGCTCATCTTTTGCTATTGAACATGTACCGGCCGAATCTTGCATTTCGGCCGGATTTCACCGAAATGAACCGGAATGCCCGAAACACACCGAAATAGGCCGGAATTTTATCCGAGGTGGAACAGAGGGGTGTGCCATTCTGGTTTGCATACCGATACGAAATTTTCTGGCCATTCCGGTCGGAACGGAACGAAATTAATAACAATGATTGTACTAACTTTTTTTAACATTTACACTTTCTCTAATCTTAAGCGTAGCGTTTAATGTTACCGTGCTCACGTTGAGCCACATTAGCATCCATGCGATTATCATTTTTCTTTCTAATTTTCCTATAATTGTTTTTTAACATTTACTTTTTTTAATAATTGCACTTTCTCCAACCTTTCTCATGTCTTTACCTTTTCATCTCCCCACTACCCTTAACCTTAATATCACTTTTCATCTTTCTTTATTTTGTCTTTTCATCTTTCTCTCTCTTACCTTTTTATCTCCTCACTACCCTCAACCTTAATGTCACTATTCATCTTTCCATTCATTTTCTTTTATTTTGTCTCATAATATTCACACAATCTTTTATAAATTTGTTATTCTCTCTTCCATTTTTTACATAGTTTTCCATCACAGAAATGTTGTTTCTCCCTCCCTCTCTCTCTCTATCTCTCTCTCTCTCTCTCTCTCACACACACACACACACAATAATTTTTGGAGTGTTTTTTTTTCCTGCATCTCTGCTGAAGTTGATAAATTTTTGTGTTTGTTATAACTCTACGTTGGGTTGGGACGATTTAGTTTTGTGTTTTAAGTTTTTTTTTTTTTGTTCTCTTTGATTGTTAAATATCATACTATTGCGTTATAAAAAAAATTAAAAAAGATAATATATAAGAATATAATATATATTATTCAATTACATAACATGATTTGGGTAATTTGGTATTTATTGTTATATATATTATATTTTTACTTTTTTAATCTTTTCATCTTATTTTATTCAATATTTAAACTCAGTCACATCCTCCATATAATTAAATTATTTATATTTTCTTTTTTTTTAATTTAACATATAATATTTTATTTAAATTTAAATAAATTAAATTGTACTCAATTTTTTTAACATTTACACTTTCTCCAACCTTTCTCTTTCCCTTTACATTTTCATCTCCCCACTACCCTCTCTTTTAATATCACTCTTCATCTTTCACTTTATTTTGTTTCTTCATATTGTTATCCTTTTAGTATAAATTTGGCATTCTCTTTTCCATTATATGCATAATTTTTCTTCACAAAAAAATTTATTTCTCTCTCTCTCTCTCTCAATTTTTGGTGATATATATATTGCATCTTTGCTTTAGGTTGAGAAATTTTTGTATTTTTTAGAACTCTACTTTAGGTTGATGCGATTTAATTGTGTTTTAAGTTTGTTTGTTTGTTTTTTTTTTTTTTTTTTTTTTTTTTTTCACTTTGGTTGTTAAAAATGATCATATTGCATTGTAAAGAATTAAAGATAGTCTATAAGAATGTAATATTATAATATTACATAATATGATTTAAACAATTTGGTATTTATTTAGAGATAATTAATTTGGTGTTTATTGTTATATCTTTTATTTTTACTTTTTTTCTTCTCATATTATTTTATTCAACATTATTATTATTATTGTTGAATTAATATATTAGATTGTATATTTTTTTAAAGTCAATATATTAACTTGAAAGAAAATAAAAAACCAACTATTAACCAATAATAACTAAAACAATAATATTATCATGCGCAACGCGCGAGTTTACGACTAGTTACTAATAAAACTTCTCCTTTGTAGAAAACTCATTTTTGCATTCTGTTTGACTATAGTGAGACTAATTTAAAAAATATTTGATTATAAAATTTATTATTCTGAAAAAAAAAGAATACAAAATTTCAATAGGAAACTCATGCTAAAATGCAAAAGATGCAGACAATCATGCGATTCAAGACTTCCTCTAGCTTTACCATGGACAATACATGTTGAGAAACCTTAACTTAAATATGGTAAACTATTACTGCGTATGGATTTGGGGCCACAAGCGTGAGCATTTACTGGCATCCCCAACCTAGGATAAGTGGACTCCATATTAATCCTGGTAACAATAACATGTGAGATAAATAGATTTAAGGATACAAACATAAGAGATTTAGAACATAAGCTCTGCATATTCTCACGCAACACTAAAACATTTTTTTGATAGTTTTATTGAAAATCTTCCTTGCTGTAGGTATGGTTACCAAATCCAATATCAGATCAAAGAATCAACGGTATAGCTACTCTGAGGTTGTGAGCATTACTAATAACTTCGAAACCATCATTGGAGGAGGAGGATTTGGTAAAGTGTACCTTGGTAAACTGAAAGATGAAGTTCAAGTAGCTGTTAAGTTGCTCTCTCCTTCATCAAACCAAGGCTATAAGGAATTTCAAGCTGAGGTTATATAGAAAATTGCAGCCAGTTTCTGAATTGCTTGAATTTTTTTTTTTTTTTTTTTTTAAATTGAAACTATGAATCTGTAATTACATGAGACATGCAACTAAATATTTTTATCCAACTAAACTAAAGAACTGGTTTGAAATATAGGCACAACTCTTGATGATTGTTCATCATAGAAACTTGGTTTCTCTTGTTGGATACTGTGACGAGGATGACCAGAAGGCTCTCATATATGAGTATATGGAAAATGGCAATTTGCACCAGCATTTATCAGGTATTTACCATTTACCATTTGTGTTCAAAGGCTCTTCATCCTATGACTCATCATAGGTTACCTTTATCATATCAAAAGCATGACTTTTAATATGGGGCAAGACCTGGTTTGAATTCCAGAACTGCACTTGGTGGGCTTTTAGTAAGAGCAAACCACCAAACAAGGTACTACTCATATCAAATGCTTGCCAAATAATTTCCAGTAGGCTGTCCCATTTGGCCTGCTCTTAGCATGAAAATGATAACTTCTTATGAAAATGAAACTAGGCCTTACCCCATCCCATGGTGAAACACCCATGCAACAAACTAAACATATTAAGATGTGGAGAGAGAGAGAGAGAGAGAGAGAGAGAGAGAGAGAGAAGCTAGGTTAAAATGCCTAAGAATTAATCGGAGGTCCAGCTAATCTTTTCACGATACAACAATTTGAAAATTCTGATCATCCAACCAATTAAAACAGACAAAACGGGGATGGGTGAGGTACCAACTAGCTAGTATAAGCTTTATACAACTGAATTGCTATTGCTATTGCTATTTGATACTATTTGGATTAGGAATGCATATGTTTGATGAGCATCTTAAAATTATTATTTCTTATGCCTTGAATTTGCAAAACAATGCCTTTTCCAATAAAACCCAAATGACAGTCATATTCATATATTTTTCTGTAGTGAAAAACACATATGCGATGACTTGGAATGAGAGACTTAATATTGCAGTGGATTCAGCAAATGGTTGGCAAACAAATCGATTACATTATTATTGATCTTTAATACCTCTTGGGTTTTTTTTTTTTTAATAAAAATTATTACTTAGACTTAACGATGGATTGTTGGTGGAGTTGTAGGGTTAGAGTATCTTCATAATGGTTGCAAGCCGCCTATAATTCATAGAGATTTGAAAACTTCCAACATTTTATTGACTGGACATATGCAAGCCAAGATAGCTGATTTTGGGTTGTCTAGAATCTTTGCAACTGAAAGTGACTCTCACGTGTCCACTTGCCCAGCTGGCACATTAGGATACCTTGATCCAGAGTAAGTGTTTATACTTACTGGTTGATATACATTTTTATTTCCTTTTTTATGTTGGAGTTGGATTTTATTTAAGTATCTTCTACATATGTTCTAATGGGATTTGAGAACAGACCAAAATTGTTACAAGGTGATATTACTTTGTATTTTCACCGGAGGGAGTTGTCGAAGCATCAAGATGCCAAATGCTATTACTTATGATTAAAGTAATCAACTGATAGATTCTTTGAAAATATAAAAAAGAGAGAAAGAAAGAGTAAAGATAGAAGAGAGAGAGAGAGAGAGAGAGAGAGAGAGAGAGAGAAACACAAGGATTTTGTGATTTAGCCTAACAGCCAATGTCCACGAAGGAAACCCTTGATGACTCTTCACTATAATCTCAATTCTATGTTATAGTGAACCCTAAGCAGCATATATATAGGGATTAGGAGCTAGGTTAGGTGTATATGGGCTGAGTAAGATAATTGGGCCTCTTAAGTCAATACACATAAATATCTCTAACCCATTCCCCCCCCCCCCCCCAAACTCAAGGTGTCATCTTGGGTTTGGAATGTAACTAGTGAAGATAAAGATGCCTTAAAGATGACCATGAAGACAATTACGTATGGATCAAACAATGAACATGCAAATTGAGAGCAAACAACGATGATTAATGAATGCCAAAAGACAATAAGGGCCTAAGAAGGCTGCATTAGTGACCAAGGAGAAGCTATTATAGCCTAAGGACCATTGGCAACGAAATAGAGTTGTGATGAAGCATATGAATGAGTTAATGAATATCATAGATGGTGAACTCAATGAGCAAAAGGTCAAATTTTATTATTATTATTTTGGTGATTTGAGGCTTGGGAGCCTCAAATGAGGAAACGAAGTGAACCTAGTGGTTGAAGGCTTATTATGAGTTATGGATCCAGACATCCTAGGTTTGATTTTTACTAAGAGTACCCCTGGATCACTTGATTCACATTTTTGGCAGTTGGGATTGTATATCTATGGTTTATTCCCTAGTGGTAGGTCCAAAGGGTCCTCCCTTGGTGAGGTTCCACGTTATTAAAAAATAAAAATTAGAATCTATGGGAAAAACAAAGTGGGACACATTTGGTTGTAAAATGTCAACTCTCGTCACTGGTCAAAGTCAAAATGAAAGTCAAGTGTCAAAGCTAGTCCACAATCTTTTTTAAACCAAAACTCAACTGTCCAATCTAGTTCAAAGATCCAAGTCTGAATTGATCAAGTAGTCCACCCATCGAACCAATCCGAGTTCAATTTGTGTAACGTCAAATATTCAATTCAACCCAACCCGACTAGATTCCTGACGTAGCATGATGACCTGAGAAGATAGGCTGACGTGGAAGCTGAGGTGACACATGAATGCTAATGTGGCATTGGTGTTAACATGGCAAATATGGTTTGTTTTGGAGAAAACATATGTATCGGTTATTAAAATTAACCCTAACATATAACATATAATTGATATATATAGGTCTACATGTAGCTTACTGTTTTGCCTCTAGTTTTATACTCATAATACTCCCCCTCAAGCTAGAGAGTATATATCGTACAATCCTAGCTTGTTACATAATAAACCCAAACGAGTCTTACATAAAGTTTTGGTAAACATATCAGCAATTTGGACTCTTGTAGAAACATATGGAGTAGCAATTACACCATTTTCGACTTTCTCTCGAGTAATATGACAGTATACTTCTACATGCTTGGTTCACTCATGGAACATAGGATTGGAGGCAATGTGAATTGGTGCTTGATTATCACAGTGCATGGTCATAGGCAACTTCACAACAAATTTTAATTCCTTAAGTAAATGCTTAATCCACATAAGCTCAAATGATGTGAGTGCCATGGCTCTATACTCAGCCTCTGCACTAGATCTGGCAACAACAATTTGTTTCTTACTTTTCCAAGTAATCAGTTTTCCTCCCAGAAAAGTGCAATATCCAATAGTGGATTTTCTATCCGATAGTGATCCTGCCTAATCAGCATCAGTATAGGCTTCTATCTGTAGGTGACCATTAGCTTTATACAAAAGACCACAACCTGGATGTGATTTAAGATACCTCACAATCCGAATAACTGCCTCCCAATGTGGAAGGCGAGGATCTTTCATATACTGGCCCAAAACACTAACTGCAAGTGATATATCTGGGTGAGTAATGGTGAGATAGTTTAGTTTACCAACTAGACAATGATATCTCTCAGGATTAGATAATAGCACCCCCTAATCTTCATACAATTTAACATTAGGATCCATAGGAATCTTCACTGGTTTAGATCCTAACAAGCTAGTTTCTTCCAAAATATCCAATACATACTTTCTTTATGATAGAGTGATGTCTTCTTCAAATTGTGCTTCCTTAATACTGTAGTTTACCCAGATCTTTAGTTCAAAAGGAGTTTTGAAGGTATCTCTTCAAATCATCAACACCCTTATTGTCATCACCAGTGATTATAATATCATCAACATATATTATCAACAAAATCTTTCCTTGTAAAGGTATGAGAAAACATAGAGTGATAAGAATGACAACGTTGCAATCCAAACTTTATCTCTGCTTCACGGAATTTACTAAACACAGAGGGATCAATATGACCATAAGAGACAAATTGAGAGATAGGTTGAGATGTAAAAGTACGCTTAGTCGCTTACCTTTGCGCAGAGCAATGGGAAGAGAGTCGGGATCAGGAGGCGGATCAATGTTGAAAAAAAAGTTAAATCAACATTCCTTTGTCACCACAACCACGCAAATAATTCCAAAGCAATACGAAATATTTAAACTCAGCATTGTAAATCAACCCAGGGCTACCCAATAATGAACATAGAAAGGCCAACAAGTAGAAAATAAAGACAAATCGGTACCCAAGGTTGAAATTCCGCTAGCAACACGAAGTTGGAGCTATGGCTGGTGGCGAAAAATTGTGCAAGTGGGTTGTCGAAGAGACAAGACTAGAACTGGTTGGTGGTTATCGGCAGCGAAAAGTGGGTGGGTGGGGGTTGTTGGCACTAGAAGGTGGGTGAGTGGTAGTCATGAGGTTAACGACAGAGAGTGGCTAACCTTGCTCTGATACCATGTTTTGGAGAAGACATACGTATTGGGTTATTAGAATTAACCCTAAAATATAACAACATGCAATTTACTCTTTTGCCCCAATTTTTATACTCATAACATGGTTGGTGACATGGCCTTGGAGTTGATGTGGCACATTTTAGGAGGTTGACACATGGCATAGGTATAGAGGGCCGGTGTGTGGAGGTAGGTCATTGGCACATGAAGAGTCCAAAAGGCATGTGGTAGTGCATGGACATGTGAGAGCAAAAGCAAAAACTTTGAACAAGGCATGATGCGTTTGATGACCACGATTCTTTCATGGTTGAGTAAATCAACGAAGGAGCATCCCAAGGGCAGTGGCAATGGACAAAATAGAGGTGGTTCCAATAGCAGCAATGGTGTTATGGCTATCTATTAGCTTCTAATGGCATCAAAAGTTTCTAAATATTTAGGAATAAATGTTTAGGTTTTAATTTTATGTATGTTGGCAAACTGAGTACAAAAACATGTTTAGTTTAAGATATTTAAGTCTTAGAACAATGTTAGACATTGCTCAAGTTGATCCAAGTCAAGATTTAAGAACAATCAGGTTACAAAAAGAAGAATTCAGAAATTGCAAGGCTTGACCAATCGAGAAACAGGTTCGATTGATCAAAACTCGGTAGATTTTAAATCAGGTTCGAAAGCCCGGGAAATGTTTAGGGTTTGAGTCCAACATTGCTAGGTATAAAAGGAAAACCCTAATTCAAGTTTCAGAAGTCTTGTGAAGTCTTGTGGGTTACTCTTGTGAGATCTGTGAGGTTCTGTAACCTTCTAATAACTCAACAAGCATCTACCGAAAAGAAGATCCAATCACAAGAACTAGCAGATATAAGTTGTTGTATACAAGATCAACTGCTGCTAATGATCTAAAGCTTTAAGTAAGATCTCAAAGTCACAGATGAGGGTGTTTGTGTGCAACAAATTCAAATAGAAGAGTTTGTGGATTCAAAGCTGCATGTGGTCACATGAGTAAGTACTACAAGAGGTAGTATTGGATTTAAGGGAAAATCTATTGTAAAACTTCCATTCTATATAGTAAATTTTTTGCCTTGAGGATTGTTTAGGTTAATTCCTCCCCAAGTTTTTTACCTTGAAACTGGACGATTTTATTGGTTTTCTTGGGTCATCATATCGCCTGTCTTTTATAATTTTCCACACTTAGTGATATAATTGTTTGTGTTTAACCTAGATTTGAATAATAAATCTAAGTAACAATTTGGGTAATTAATTAGGTTAAACAATCTAAGTTTACTGGGGTTTAAACAAACAAACAAAATGTCTTTGGTAATGATGATTGATCTATTCCAAAGAGGATTAGAGCGTGGTGGAGCTTGATCAAAAAAGACAGGCAAGAGCACGGAGAAAGATAGGATTGCACTAAAACGCCCAACAACACTTTAGAATCAAAGTTGTGGCGCTCATACCATGATAGATATTATGAAAATCTAAAAAGAGAGAAAGAAATAGTATAAAGAAAAGAGAGAGAATGCAATGATTACGTGGTTTGGTCTAATGGCCTACATCCATGGAAGAAGCCCTTGATATGATAGTTCATCTTCAATATAATCTCAATTCTATGCTATAGGGAATTTTCAGTAGGGTATATATATGGTTTAGAATCTAGGGCTGAGTAATATAATTGGGCTTCTTGGGCTAATACACATAAAACTTATATCTATAAATTCAACTATATAAAAACACCAACTGCAACTAGATATAATGGAAGTAATAACCTGTTGAATTAAATCAAGCTATGGATTTCTTGTCTTGATCTGATGGCCTTCCTTGTTTTACATACAGATATCAAGCATCGGGAAACTTTAGGAAAAAAAGTGATGTCTATAGTTTCGGTATTGTTTTGTTTGAACTAATCACTGGTCAGCCTGCAATAATGAGAGGACTTGAGAAAAACACTCACATACTTGACTGGATTTATCCAATAATTGAAAGTGGGGATATTCAAAGTGTTGTTGATCCAAGGTTACAAGGAAAATTCCACACCAATTCTGCCTGGAAAGCTGTGGAGATTGCCTTGTCTTGCATACCACCAATTGCAAGCCAAAGGCCAGACATCAGTCAAGTATTAGCAGAACTAAAAGAATGTTTGGCTTTGGAGATGACTAATGCAAGCATGGCAACTGAGCGTAATATGGCACCTTCAAGCATTCCACTTGAAACATCCTACTTAGAGCTTGAATCAGATATTGCTGCCCTTGCTAGGTAGTTGTTAAACAAAATTTTTGTGGTCAAGTTTTCCTTCCATGCGATATGCTCATATGAGAAATTTTTAGAATTACATTGGTAGTTCAAGAATTTCTTTTATTCATGTTTAATGTTTTGTATCTTTTTCAATTAAGTACGAATGATGTATTACGATGTATTTCTGTTGTTTTTGATGGGCATATCGATATAATGATGTAAAATTTTTATTATGAATGAGTTTATATTATTATTTTTTATTTTTTATTTATTGTATATCTGCCGTCAACTCCTACTATCCCCAGGTCTGTCTCTCTCGCATTTTCTCTTTTGGTGTTTGACTCGGTTTCTTGTATTTTTTTTGTTTCGTTTTAAATCTAATTCCTGAAATGAGTTATGGTTTATTTATGTATATTGTATTATATATTTAAGGTGCTCATTAATGGGAGAGCGATAAGTGATTCTGGAAGCGCTGGTCCATGACAACTGTGTTGGCCTACGTTTCGGCCGCTAATTTTCTGTGCTCCTCCAATCCTTCTGCAGCCAAGCAATTAAGTTGCTCTACTTTATGTTTGATAGAGATTATGACTATGCGAGTAAATTTAGCAATAGAAAAAATAAAAATAAAATTTGACACAGACGAGAAAAAAGGTGGTGCATTCAGATAAAATTATTTTAAAGGAACAAGTTAAAAACACGTCTATACTAAAACTGTAAAAAAAACTTAGATCCATAAATGACAAGATTGATTAATTCTATGCTCGGATTGTTTGTGTTGCTAGATCTCCTTTGTCAACATGACTATGTTGTTCTACGAATTTTTGCCCCAAAAAAGGGTAGTTACATGTGAGTGGTGGAAGATGACATTTCGGACAAACTTCAATTGAGTAGTAAATATAATTAATATGGACATCACGTAACCAAAAATTGTACATCTACAAGTTTGTGTTCAACTGCCTTATATTAATCAATTGTGACATTCATGGTTCAAATTGCCTCACCTCCAACTATTGAATTAAAAAAAATAAAATAAAAAAAATCACTCATCTCTTATAATTTTTGTTGAATTAAAAAAAATCACTCAACTCTTATAATTTTTGTTCAATTTAACACTTTAGTCACACATGTATCACAACAGTCAAATTATCTAACTTCATATTTGTTACAAGTACGCTATTACAAAAACCTAATAAGGATAAGAGAAAATACTAAAGCTGAACATGGAATATTATTTGTTCATAAAAAAACATTAGAAAATTCTGTCCTCCCCCAGGGTGATCCTAAAAAGAATGTAAGGTTTACACATTTTTAAACCATTGATTTATATTTGATCTAAAGGTTAAAGACCACTTGTGGCCATGTCAAGATTCTAGTAATTAGTGAATTAAGCCATTAAACTATCTATAGCTAGATTCTTCTCTCTCATAAATGACTTCCTCTATACCAAGGTTTTCAGATCCGGACTGTTCATTGAACCGTAAAGGGGAGAGGTTCAAGGTTTTTGAGATTGAACCAAGGTTGAACCGGGGTCGAACCGTGATGACGTCATAATTAATTTAATAATTATTTTAAATATAAATAAATATATTAATTTGGTACAAATAAAAAAATAACTAAAATAGCCCAATTAAAACTATAAATCTATATTTTAGTTAATATCTAATAATTTATCAATGTCAAGCCCATTTACATAATATTAATAACCATTTAAAAAATATATATATCAAAAGCATCAATATGCACAAATGAAAAAAAAAAAAAAAAAAAAAAATAAACTACAATAGTCCAATTAAAACTATAAATCTATGTTTTAGTTAATATCTAATAATTGATCAATGTCAAGCCCATATACATAATAATAATAATAATAACCATTTTAAAAATATATATCAAAGCATCAATATGCATGTAAATGAAAAAAAATAGTATTAAAATACTTGATAGGCATGTCTTGTTTACTTTTTTTTATATAATAGTTTCAACTAAATAAGATATTAATATTATATAAAAAAATGTCTATTTTGTTTTTAAAAAAATTGTCAAACTCATGAGATTTATCTCATTTTGCTTGATTTTATCATGAAACACAATGCATACTGCCTATGAAACTGTAACTATGCCCTGCCCCTTAGTGAAGTACCTATGGTACTATCTATAAGCATATTAGAATGTGGACATGACAACTATCCAGAGGCCCAACTAATATTTTCATGATACACCAATAAAAAGCATAAGAACAATTAAAACAAACCAAAAAGAGGAAGTGTGAGGTACCAACAAGCCAATCTAAGCTTAATATATAAGAAAGTACAATTTCTATTTCATATAATTAGGATTAGGCATGTGTAGTTTGGCTAAAAACTCACAAATATTACTAATTTTCTCACGATATTGTGAAATCAGAGCTATCTTTTATAACATCCCAGCTTAAAGAGATAAATTGTTAATGTTTTGGCTGCAGTGACAAACAGAAATGTCTTAACTTGGAATGAGAGACTTCATATTTCAGTGGATGCAGCATATGGTTTGTAAACAAATCAATTACATGATTATTCATCTTCAATATTGTTGTATTTCAGTTATAAATATATTAAGAATAAGTTACCAATGGTATATTGGTGGAGCTGCAGGGTTGGAGTATCTACATAATGGTTGCAAGCCACCTATTATCCATAGAGATTTGAAACCTTCCAACATTTTATTAAATGAACACATGCAAGCCGAGATAGCTGATTTTGGTCTGTCTAGAGCCTTCACAACGGAAAATGACTCTCATGTGTCAACTCGCCCAGCTGGCACGTTGGGATACCTTGATCCTGCGTAAGTGTTTAGACCTATTGATTTGAAATTTGTGAGAGTGCACTTTTTCATGACACTCAGGCCCAAGGATCCCGGGCCTAAACAAAAAAGGTTTGGTGGACCGGGCCTTGACTCACCGCAGCTAACGAGCTGTTTAAGAATCAAGTGGTATACAGAGGATGCTCCTGACAATATAAAAAAATGACAAGCAAGGATATTGAAGAGTGCCAAAAAATTAACAATGTAAATTCAGAAGGAAAGAAACAGGATTAGCAAAGCGAAATAAAAATTAACGCTGAGGGGATCCTGGGAAATATGAAACATGTTTCATTAATACATTGTTTGTTTGATTATAGAAAGCTCACTAGGACGTGATACAAGGTTCAATCAAGCTCAAAAATTACAGTCTTGAATGACTATTTCAGCCTTCAAAATTTGCAAAGTTTGATTCTCGTTGAATCCGAGTATGTGCAATAGTGGCTTTTACACGATACTGGGAAGCAATGTTTGTTTTTCCCTTAGTATTTTCTCTTCTCCATAGATTTTTCTGATAGTTTTTCTAGAAAATCTCTTCTTTCTTGTGTTTCTCTCTTTTTTTCGCCGTCCTTTCTTCGCAACCCATCCCTTCCTTTTATAATGGAGTTTTTGGTCTTCCCGGGGAACCGTTGGTTCCCCTGTTTTACCCTTTTGCAAACAGAGCACGTCCTGTATCCATCATCTTGGTAAGTCCCATTTCCGTTTTTTCTCATTCTTTCCTTCTTTCAGCTCTGATTCTTTTGAAAGTTCCTGGTTGGCCATCTTCTTTGGGATGTGCTGAGGTATGCCCTTCTCGGCATCCCCGTTTCTGACGTTTTCCACTTTTCCCTTTTCTTTCCCATCTGGGCGGAATCCTGTTCTGCCCTTTTGAAAACCGCTTGTTATCATTCTTTCTTTTATGCTTCTCCGTTCTGGTTCCTCGAGGCTTTTTCTGTCTGTGCCATGAGAGGTCGTTGGGTTCTACTGGCGTTTGCGTTCTTTTTTGCTTTTGTTTCTTGTTTTCTTCTTCTGTCTTTTTCTTTCGAGCTGTCCCAGTCTTCCTTTGTCTTTGTGCCTGAAGGGATCCGCGCCTCTTGATGGTTCCTGAGGATCCTTGCTTCTTATCCCTTGCCGTGGTCCTCTTTTTTTTTGGATGCTTCTTTTTCTGGGCTTCAGGATCCTTTGGGCCTTTCTTTTATCCCCTCATGGGTCTCCTGTATCTGCTACTTTGGGCTTTAGCTTGATTTTTCCTTTTGGGCTTGACTCATTCTTTTTGGGCTTCCTTCACTATGATCCTTTTAGACCTCAACAAAATTCATATATATAATTGGAGTTAAGAGTGAATTTAAGTATCATGTATATATGTTCTAGTGGAATCTGCAACACACTAAGCCTGTTATCATAAAATTTTCCACTAATTACAAATATTTTCTGCCTTTAAAGATCAAACATTGATTTCCAAGTACCCAATGCATCCAAACACTATAAAATTCACAAATTTCAATTAATTGAACAAAATTTCAAAATTTTGCAGTTGTTACAAGTACATACTATTATAATTTTGCTGCATAGCTCACTTTCTTCACCGACAGGAGTTATATAAAGCATTAGGGTACTATTATAATTTTGATGCACAACTCCCTTTCTTCACCAATGGAAGTGTTATATATAGAGCATCAGGATGCTTATTTAAGGTCCAAGCAATCAATCATTTAATCACTAAGTGCAACTAGGATAGGATATAATGAAAGTGATAGCTAGCAGAATTAAATCAACCTATGAGTTTCTTGTATTTATCTAGCCACATGTGTTTTACATGCAGATTTCAATCATCTGGAAACTTTAATAAGAAAAACGATGTCTATAGCTTTGGGATTATTTTGTTTAGCTAATCACAGGCCGCGCTGCAATAGTAAGAGGCCCTGTGAAAAACAATCACATACTTGACTGGGTTAATCCTTTGATTGAAAGGGGTGATGTTCAAAACATTGTTGATCCAAGATTAGAAAGAGAATTCAACACCAGTTCTGCCTGGAAAGCTATAGAGATAGCCATGTCATGCATACCATCATATGCTATCCAAAGGCCAGACATGAGTCATGTGTTGGCAGAACTTAAGGAATGTTTGGCTCTAGAGATGGCTCATGAAAGAACTCAAAGGATGGCAATTGAGGGCAATTTAACAACTTCAAACATTTCATTCAAAATGACCCATTTGGAGTATGAATCAAATATTGTGCCTCATAGTAGGTAGATTTTTTTTGGGGGGGTTAGGGGGAGATATTTGGTAGTTTGGGGAGGGGGCATTAGAACCTAGACATCTTCACCAAAAAGCATCAATTGAGCTATAAGCCTTATGGCCCCATCTTAGGTAGTTATCAAACAAAAGATTAGTAGTCAAGTGTTCTTTGTATGCAATATGATAAGTTTGTGAATGTAGAGATAAATATCATAGAGTGAATGTACCTTTGATTTTGGAAGTTTTTATCCTCAGGAAGCTTATTTTTAAGTTCTCTATTAATATAAAACTAGCATTATTCAAATCAAGTTCTTGTTCAAGTTTTCTATTGTGGATCATTTAGTTCTTAGTTCATACAAATTAGTTGTGAGGCCAGAAACTTGATTCTTTGACAGTAATCTTTGAGAATCCATCTTTTTGACGCCCTATCAATTTATAATTTTTTTATATAAAAAAAAATAGAGACTTGAACAGCGTCACATTGATTGATCAAGCAAAAATATACTTTGAATAATGATTCGGGTGAATTCCATGGCTTCTTCCCTTCAAATTCATTGCCCATATGGGCCTATGCCTTAAGCTGCCTAACAATCTTCTTTGCTAAAGTCATTTTTTATAATAATTATTCAGTTTTTCAGGAGTAAAAAATATGGTATTTACCTTCTCTCTACAAAGAATCTAAATTTATGAAGAAAGCCAGTTTTCTAGTAATATTTACAATTTAGAGAATGAATCTTTACAGTCTAGGGGTATACATGAGTTAGGTCAAATCGGGTTTGGGCAGTGGCGGTTTCAGGAATTTTTCTCAGGGTGGTCATTAAAAAACTTAAATTAAACAAAATTTAAATATATCGATATCACAAAAAGCACAAATACATAAATCTTTAAAATTTTATTCTACGAGTTTTCATATTTTGAAATTGATGTATGATAGTTTCATTATCAATTCTATCAACTGCGTCATTTTCAATGTATACAACCAAACAATCATTAAACTATTGATATCCCATCCAATTACGAACATCTTGCCTAATAAGTAACAATATAAACAAAATACATCATCCTTTTTATGATCTATTCCAACCAATTTTTGTATTCTTTAAACTAATTAGTATTAAATCAATACAATGCTCCATTAATTTCTTTTTTAGGGAAATCATGGCCAAGAAGTTGACAAAAACCTCTTTGTAAATATGCTCTTCTTATTTCAACCTAATCATTAGGATGAAAAGATGAGACATTTTCTCATAGCCTATGATCTGAAAGAAAATTATTAAAGTTAATACAGTTTTTCTTAGAATATTAATCTTGCAATACAAGTGATTTCTTTATAAAAAATTTATTCATGGTGCAAAAAAATAAAGGGTAAACTATAAGTTCATTCAATATATTCAATTTAAGCATTCAACTGTTATATTAATCATATTCAATTAAGTATTCAGGCATTACTTAATTTAGTGCATACGCATATGTACAAAATATACCACATAAATTCAACAAATTTAGATAAAGACTAAAATAAACACTAATAGACTAGCCATTTGAAAATGTGTGTCTTTTGAGAACACAATTTAAAAATCACAATTAAACATTTGATTTGGACTTTTGGGCTAAATTGTATTTGTTTGGGCAATTTTTGAAAAGACTAGCCATTCGAAAATGTGTCTTTTGAGAACACAATTTAAAAATCACAATTAAACATTTGATTTGGACTTTTGGGCTAAATTGTTTTTGTTTGGGCAATTTTTGAAGAAGTGTTACGTTTGTAACATTTTCACGACACTTTTACAACAAATCCTAAATGAGCAGTTTTTGTTAGTTCTAATTTGAATCTACCACAGAAATCACTTTTTTGTCCACCAATAATATTCAGTAACAACTTACTACTTAAGATTTATTTGTGAAATTGTTGTGAAAATGTTGTAAAAATTGCATTTTTTGAAATTCTTCGGCTCAACCTTCAACAAACTAAAATTTTGGAGAGATCAAGTTTTATTTTTAATGGACTCAAATTTTTATTAAGGGTGGTGGTCAAGATTTTTTTCTAGCATGGTCAACAGCCCAATTAATTTAAAATTCAAAAATTTTATGGTATTAAAAAAAAAAAAAACAAAATCAATTTAGGGTGGTCATGTGACCACCCTGAGTAACATGTAGAGCCGCCAGTGGGTTTGGGCTCAATCCAAATCCCACCAAATCCCATTGGGTGGTAGAATGGAGGGTCTGTCATTGACCAGAGAGCTAATCGAATCAAATCGGATTCAAACTAGTCAAGTCAATTTCGATTGAAATGGAGAGAGGCAGAAAATCTTCATCGGAGATCTTGAGATCTCCACCAATAGACAACAATGATTTTTGTCATAGATCTGAACAGAGTTGGTGATTAGATCAATTCGACTAGTTCTTGGAGAGTGAGACCCACCACTCAACCCGATGGAATTATTGAAGTTGCACATCCGTTGTTGACCACCACTCTCATCGAATTGAGCGGGTTTTGGATCAGGCCACCACTAGTCAGATAGTTCGACCAAGTCGAGCAAGTCTGAGATAGATATGGTCCCGTAACCCGTTTCCTTCATTATGTAATGCCACATGTGTGTGAGTCTTGATAACACGGCACCGTTTGGATAAGTGGCTGCCACATTTTCTTTTTTATTTTTTATTTTGACAAAAAGGCGATAGAAATATATTGATATTAAAAAAAAAAAAAAAAGGAAATGTTAACAAGCACTGTACTGTGCTTGTTAAGATTTCCCTATATGGTCACACTTAATAAAAAAAGACAAAAAATTATTAAAAGAGTTGTCAAAAAAGGTAAAAAAACTGTTAAAAATTTGTCAAAAAAGACAAAAAAAATTGCAAAAAGTAGACAAAAAATGAAAAAAAGTTGTTAACAGAAACCTTACGGTACCTATTAACACAACTCATTTTAAAAAAAAAATACAAAAGAAAGTCGTGGGTCCACCACAAATTAAGACAACCAAACGCAGTGGCTGTGATATTTTAATATTTTGCTTGAATAGTTTTTAATGGAATGGCATCGTTTTGGACTTCCTCATGCACTTGACCGTTGTCTTCTCAATCAGATTGGTTTGTGGTTTTACACTCTCCACCACAATGATAGCTTCCACTAATTTTTAAACAACGGACTTAAAATTTACAAAACGCTATTTTAAATGATTGATGGAGGATTACATTTTTTTTTTTTTTTTTTTTGTCACTTTGATGAGGACTCCCAACTGCCAGGACAGGAGAGGAGCCATCTAGGCCTAAATTCAAGATCACCACCACAATCTTAAAAATAAAATAAAAAATAAAAAATCACCATCAAATTGTTGAGGATGAATATTCGAAACGCAGGGTGTGCGTGTCATGGGAACTTTTTCCAATAGTAAGACAAAAGGTCTTTTTGTTTTTGTGTGTTATTGACTATTGACTGCTTACTTAATCCAAGAATAGAATAAAAGTCATACAAAGCAAACATCAATTATCACATTAAATTTAGCCCTAGGGAGGAGTTCAGCCCAACATAAACGTAATTGACATGACAGTGACTGTAGGGGCCTTTATCTTTAGGTCCAAATACAAGGTTATCAATATCACACCTCTAGTTTTTGTTGTTGTTGTTGTTGTTGTTTTTTTTTTTTTTTTTTTTTTTGTGGGATATAAAGAAAAACTATCACAATGTCAGCACAAGCAATGCCACATACTTAACAGTTTTCACTATAAATTCAATACTTGTTGAGTTGACATATTCATATTAAGTTGTCAGTTTTGATGTGACTCTAGACTTATTATATCACGGGCCTAATTTGGGAACTTTCTCCATATGTCAAATTTTTTTTTTTTTTTTGGGTCTGGTTAATGTGTGCCCTAAGGGCACACATTAATAAATCTATTTTTGGAAAAGTTTTATTGGGAATTGAAAAAGTTGACAATTTCCGATAAAACTTTTTCAAAATTGGTTTACTATTGTGTGCCCTTAAGACACACATTAGTAAAATCTAAGGGCACATATTAGTAAAATCCTTTATTTATTTATATATTTTCCCTTTTGATAGGAATAGAGTCTAGTTCCTATCATCCCTTCTGAAGACGCAATTAAAAACTTACTATAGGTTTCTGTGCATGGTCTTTATGTAAAGGGGTTAGTACAAACAGCCCATTAAAAGACTTGTTTGGCATGCATCCAATATTTCTTTTTTCTTTTTTTGGGGTAAAATATATATAGATATTTTGTGTCTTGTATAAATAAGACGTCACCATAATCTTGGAAATAATCCCATGATATTATAGGCGAAAAATTTCTTGACAAAAGAAATATGAAAAAATAATTTTCATTTAGTTCTATTCTATTTTCCTTCAATCCAAACATACCGCGAAAAATGTCTTGACAAAAGAAATATGAAAAAATAATTTTCATTTAGTTCTATTCTATTTTCCTTCAATCTAAACAAACCATTATAGTATGGTTAAATTTTCATTTATTAAATAGAACAAGTATAATTAATAATTTGAAAATTAGGCCATGTTCTCTCCCAAAATTAGGGTCCTCTTTGTTTTAAGGCAAATTGAGGGATTCTATCTCACGGCTAAAAATGAAAATGATTTTTTTTAGTAAATAAAAATATTGCACATTTTCATGTTTTTTAAATTCTCAGTACATCTCATAAATAAAAAATAATTTTAAAAAACAAAGCGCACTATTATATTTTAGAGAAATATTCTTGAAAAACTAAATGTTGTTTGTTAGTTTAGACCCTGGTATACTTAGATTGTTTAACCTAATCAATTAACCAAGTTGTTATTTAAGTTTATTATTCAAATCTAGGTCAAATACAAACAATCATATCACTAAGTGCGGAAAAGTAAAGAAAACAAGAGATACGATGACCTATGAAAACCAATGAAACCGTCCAATTTCAAGGTAAAAAAAACATAGGGAGGATTTAATCTAAACTACCCTCAGGGCAACAAATTCACTAAATAGAATGGGGAAGATTTAATCTAAACTATCCTCAAGGCAACAAATTCACTAAATAGAATGGAAGTTATACAATAGATTTTTCCCTAACACCCATGTAGTTTCGAATCTACAAACTCTTCTATCTGAATTTGTCACACACAAACACCCACGTTTGTGACTTTAAGATCTCACTCAAAACTTTAAATCATTAGCTATGTATGATTTTGTTGTAGCAACTTCAAATCTACCGGTTCTAATAATATGTAGATGGAATTCCGGTAGTGATTTTGAAAGGAGAAGGCATAGTACCTTTTAGATCTCAAAAAAGGACCTCCAAAATCATAACAAAATGTGGCTTGGGTTTTCCTTTAAATACTTAGTAAAATAGATCTAAAACCCTAATCACTTAATTGGCTTAATGAGCTATTGGGCCAAAATTAAATTCTGTATATCCTTGTATCGATCGGTCGAGCCTTCTTCTTGATTGGTCAAACCTGGTATGTTTCGAATTTCCTAAATTTGCAACTTTCTTTTTCTTGTATTTAGACTTACAGCACCTTGAACATTGTCTAATATACTCTATAAACTCTACGATTTATATTTAGACAAATTTGTACTCACGATTTGCGAATTATTCTAAACTTTTAGAATTTAACAAATGTCAATTATGAAATTGTCTTTTCCTTTGAAAACAAATAGGGTGAAACCTAATAACACTCTCCACAGTCCCCACATATCTCTCTCTCTCTCTCTCTCTCTCTCTCTCTCTCACACAGACAAAGAAAAGAAAAAAAAAAGAGAAAAAAAAAAGAAAAAAAAGAAGGTTTCAAAAAATATAAGGAAAGTTTTTTGAATTAGTTTTAAAATGTATTGAGGATAATAATTGATAAAGTGCTTCTCTTAAATCAATAATGTAAATATTGATCAAAAGAACTATAGGGTTAAGGGCCCAAATTATATATTGGGCTTTGGCCGAGAGCATGAGCAGTCCGAGGAGGAATAAATGATAATGAATGATTCAGACTCAGGATTTAATGAGCAAGATACGAATGGGAAGTCGGTCTGAGGAGGAATAACTCCTCGGATACGATAAGTACAACTCAAATATGTATTCTAACAATTAGGATGACCTTCCAAGAAGCTTCATTGATAAGGATGTGCATCATGAACATACGAAAAGGAGGAAAATCCAAAAATATTTAAAGGAAAGCTGCTACCACCACATTGAATGTATTGCAACAACTTTTCTGATCGCATTTATGTGAAGAATACCTCTAAACAATGCTGTATTGGCCACTACAACTCACAAAAAGCCAAAAAATGTCTCTAATGAGACAGGTACTCAAGTATGGGTTCAGATGACCAACAAGGGGAGGATCAAGATGATCCAAAGGGAATTATATAATGTAAAGGACCTTCCATGAGGAAGGGATCAAAAAATAGAGAAAGAATATTGTAGCAATCAAAATTATACTTGTATCTAACTGTTATTGATTTGTATGATAAAATACCTCCTCGGACAATGAATTCATTCAGCTTTATTTTCTTTGTTCTTGCTTGATCATCTTTTAAATCCATACTAGCCGTTGTCAAATTCATTAAGGCCTAATTTTTCGACTCACTCTCTACAAATTTATTGTACTGGACTCTTTGGGTCAAGATCTCATATATCTTGGACTTGGGCTCTACAAGAACTATGATGATGTTTGTGTTGTCTTCATTTATATGTAGTTAGCTATTATGGGGTGACTGGGTGGGGATTGGGGTACGTGTGTTATATGGCAGTTGCACGATCTAGATAATACTTTTGGTACTTTGATTTAGAAGGGAAGCTAAAGGTCTGAAAGAGAATGAATTCAAGGAAGAAAAACAGAAAGCATAGTTTTTAAACGAAGTATAATCTAAAATGGTTGCTTCTTCCTTTATTATGAAAAGATTAAAGAAAAGAGTCAAAATTATAATTAAAAAAAAAAAAAAAAAAATCACATGCATGTCATTTTTGGTTTTGCCTTTTATTTTAAATATAAGATCCACAATACGTTGTATTTTTCTAAAAGTTAATTCCTTGGGGGAAAGGGGATTTTTGGTCTAGAGAATCAAAGAGGGTAGGGTTTAAATATATAATTTAATATGCATAAGATAACCTTTTTTATTAATTATTTAGTTCATTTGGGGGGCCTCCTCGATCAGGGCTAGCTACAGCTATATAGATGGTGTAAGAATTGGGTAAGGGTTAGATGACACAAAATTAATTGATAAAGTATTTTGTTATCGAATAAAAAATTTGGGGTTTAAACCCCAAATTCTTTCATATTTATAAAGAAAAAAATGTGACAGCCTGTCTAATTTAGGTGTTGCATAGATGTCTCTTTTTTTGGGTCAATTTTATTTTAATTGAGAAAAATAAATGAAGTCATAAATAACATATGTGTCAATTTTACGAAATGAAATAAATATAAAATAACCAAATAAATTAAAATAATATTTATAATTTGTGATTTGTGATTAGTAGGTTATACATGTGTACCTTGAATTTGTAATTTCATTTGGGACCTATTTAATACAATGAGAGACCTAAGATGATAACTTTAAACGAGTATTTTTATTTTAAATTCATTGTTCTTAATTTTTAATATAACTAATTCACTTAATACTGATTGATTTGGATTTTTAGTAATTCATAATTTTTTTTGAAATATGATAAAGTTATTACAAATTTTACTTCAAAAAGTTGACAGATTAATGTGCCTATAAATTACTTTTTATGATTTGTGACAGATCAATTTGTAAGACTTGTAGACTAAAATTTATAGTATTTTTAACATTACTAAATTTTTTTTAGTCTTTTTAAGTATATATATAACTCATTTTTTTAATTAAAAAAAATCACGTATTGATATTTTTTGGGGCCTTTCTCTAACCTACACCACCGCCTTTAGACCACCAATGGGTGTGGTACAATTGGCAGGTGACTGCTGAGATTTTCATCACATTTCAGGTTCGAGTTCTCACGAGAACTGTAATTGTAATTTTTGGAAGTCCCAAAAACCAATAGAGCCTGGGGTGTGTGTGGGTTCGGAGTTTTCGAGCTCCCATTCGAGCTAGTGGTACTCATGAGCTTACCCAACTGTACTGTAGGACATGAGACAATAACTGCCACACGTGAATCCCTTTTTTTTCCCCTCAAAAAAAAAAAAAAAAAAAGACCACCACCTTTAGTGGCCTATGCGTACGGCTGACTGTGATTTCATCCACCACCTATATTCTTGTTCCCCCCCCCCCCCCCTCTTATTCTTACAAGAGGAGGATCTACCATTAAAACTAAATGAGAGAATATGATAAAATATCATGAACCCTTAAGGACGATATATAGACCATTGGAGATAAGCCAAGACTGATAGGTAGTGATTCTTCAATTGTGATAGATTACTTATCCAACCAATAACTACAAGGTCAATACTCTTTTATTTCCTTCTTTTTTTTTTTTTTTTTTTTTTGTTTGTTTTGGGGGGGGGGGGGGGGGTATGTTATGTTACACAAATAAAATTACTTTTTTTCCATAAAAAAAAAAAAGACTTTTTTTCTTTTCTTTTTTTATTTTTGCCAAACCTTATGCATCAAAAGTTGTGCATATAATTAGTACATAGTTTTGCCAAATTTCGAGAGAAATCTATATAATTTCAATAACAAAATGTAAATAAAAGGTAGAGGTGCTGAAAGGAAGCTTCAAGTATAAGTCTCTCGTCCTAGATCTCTAAAAAAGGGTTGGTTTGGCAAATAAATTAGTTGGAAACTTAAACAATAAAAAGGGTTGGTTTATAGGTTGAATACCCATAAATTAAATAATAATAATAATAAAAAGCCAAATAAAAAAATACTCATCACCTTTTAACAAATGGAATTTATTTTTTGTTGACATCATTGAGTCCTCCATAATTTTTATCCCGTGCCAATATCATTCTTTTTCAGAAGATGAGGTTAGGTTTAACGAAAACTACTATCACACAAAAATTTCCCAGGGTAAAGTATTTTAAAGTTCATTTAGTAGAATAGCAAACGTTTGACACTTTCACTAAAGAGTTTTAAGGTGGTTCTTAAAGCTGAAAATAACTTTAAGGTTGAAACTGAATTTCAGAGCTTTTATGACTTCAAAGAATTATTCACTATAATTTGTCAAACACTCAAAATTTTAGTGAGCATTTTCAGTGAAAAACTCTATGGGCCCGTTTGGTGTTAATGTAGGAAGTAAAGATTTTTTTTTTTTTTTTTTTGGTTCTGTAGGAAGTAAAGTTTTAGTTTGTATAGCTGTTACAATAAAGAACTTTAACTGAAAAGTGTTAATTTTAATATTTAGAGCATTTGGCAAACTATAGTTTTAAAATTAGGGCCGTAAAACTATTATAGGTGTCTGACAAATCTTTCTTTTTGGTTGAAAATCAGACAATTGAATTGATAAAGAGCTTTAGAGTGAGAAATGACAATAGAGAACATAATAAATTTGTTTTGTATAAACAAATTGTTTAGTGTAAAAAAATGCTACTAAAATTAACTCTTTTTTTTTTTTTTAAGTGCAATGTTACTCAACCATTAGAAATGAGAATGGGTAAATATTTTAGTTGCTGGATGAGTTTTCCAATCTTATTTTGAAAATTTTGAAGCATTTTCCTACTTTGAATATTTTATTAAATAATTTTAAATATGTGAAATCTTAAGTTTATGGCCAATATATTTCGAAACCATGAATATATTTCTTATGCTAAATCTGAACCACAGAATTGTTGTTCTTGATTTCTCCCTGCTTTCTTACGCTAGGAAAGGAAAAATAAAATGTCTTCTAGACCACTGCATGTGATTTTTAATAGCAGACGTTGAAGAAGATCATCAATTCATCAATACCATGATTGTAAAGCCTAATGCACATTGTCACCAAGCTGGAGGGGTTGTTTGCTAGCTGCTAATTCATAAAAAGTCTTATAGTTATAGATGAGACCTATGGGAAACTATCAGTCAACTTGGAAAGCATGTGACTGTGCCAACTTTTTTCTTGTTCTTCCTCTGCTTCCCCTTTTTTTTTTAGGTTGTAAGTCTTTTTTTGTACTCTCATCAATATTATCTAACATAACTGTTTTTTCACAATTAATAAATTTCGTTAGAATTTCAGTACTTTTATCTAAATTCATATCACTAAAACCACTTTTATGATGTACTAAACAACATGTCAAGTTAATAATTATAAATAAATAAATAAAATTGTGAAAAGATATATCGTAAACTTACTGATATTATCCATCTATGATGATAGCTTCGGAAAATGCTTTAAATAAATCAAAGAAAATTCTATTTGCTAAATACTAAATTACAAGGACCCCCCCCCCCAAAAAATAAAAAGAAACAAGGAAAATAAAAACGAAAAAAGAAGAAGGTAAACCAGTGAGAAAGAGATGTGTGCGATAAAGACTAATACTAAACGGCAACTAACTAACACAACGTTGTCAAACTCTGCCATTTCTATTTCTCTTTCTCTCTCTCTCTCTCTCTCTCTCTCTCTCTCTCTCTAAATTTAAAGACTATCGTACCCATGCAAGTCACGCATGAGCAAACCACCGGTCCAAGTCAACCTTGTTTACTCTCACATACATACAACAGACCCTAATATATATACACCTCCATTTCTCATCCCCAACCCATTTCTCATCATCCTCTTCCATTTTCTTCTATTTTCTTCGGTTATTGACAAGCTTGTATAATGAGGAAGCCTTGCTGTGATAAGCTAGACACAAATAAAGGAGCATGGTCCAAGCAAGAAGACCAGAAGCTCATAGATTACATTCGGAAAAATGGTGAAGGTTGCTGGCGTACCCTCCCTCAAGCTGCAGGTATGTGTTATCTCAAATTAACACCTCAACAACTAAGAAAAGAGCAAGCAAGGGTGGTTCAAGCTAATAGTCCAGTGGTATCACCACCTTCTGTGATGCCACTTGGTGTCTGGAGTTCGAATCACACCTCTTCTTCTCCCTAATTTCTTACCAGAATAAATAAATAAAAATAAAGATCATATATATATATATATATATATATGAGTTTTATTTAATTTTTATGAATATTGCCTAATTTCTTCATATTTTTGTTGACCAGGGCTCCTTCGCTGTGGCAAAAGTTGTAGGCTGAGATGGATAAATTATTTACGTCCAGACCTTAAAAGAGGAAACTTTGCTGAAGATGAAGAAGATCTTATCATTAAGCTTCATGCACTCCTAGGCAACAGGTGAGATATGTTATCATTATTCATCTTCTTTCATATTCTTTTGTTCCCCCTATTTTTGTTTTTCTTATCGATCCCATAAAATAATACAAAAAAGGTATTTTGTCAATGCAATTACTCCAAAAAGTTGTCCAATTTATCAAGAATTTATTGTTGTTGCCGCCAATGGTCCCTATATGGACCATTAGCAGCAGTTCTCCCTTTAATTCAAAGTCTAATTACCTTAATTACACTTAATAAAAATAGAAACAAAGAATTTATTATTATCCCCACCAATTTATTAAATAAAAACAACTTTTGTCAAGCAAAGTTTTCAGCATGGCATTAATCCATCATCTATAATTTATGCTAACATACTTAATTTATTTGGTTATAAAATGTTCTTAGGTTGTAATATCTGCTAATGTACTTACAAGTTTTGAATTAATGGTGATTGTTTAGGTGGTCACTTATAGCTGGGAGATTGCCAGGGCGTACAGATAACGAAGTAAAGAACTATTGGAACTCTCACCTAAGAAGAAAGTTGATGAACATGGGTATTGATCCAAATAATCATCGGTTGAACCACATTAATGTCTCTCGCCCTCAAACCTCGAATGCCTCTGCTGGTGCAATGTCTTCTGGTTTAAAAACTCATGCCAATCATCAATCAGAGAAATCCCAAGTTGAAAATTGTGATCAAGTTTCAGATGCTGGAAGTTGCTTAGAAGATGATTCTTGTGGCTTGCCTGATTTGAACCTTGATTTGATGATAACTATGCCTTCTTTGAATTCACTTGCTGATGTGGAAGAGGAGCAAAAACTTGTTGAGTCTAATACATCAAGCGAACTAGAATTCACTCATTCTCCCACGCTTGTTCTATTTAGATAATCAATTTGTGAAGATATTCAACAAGATTTTCAGCTGTATTAGGAACTCATTTTAATGGTAAGTCTTAAATTTTTTGAAAGAGATAATAAGGAGTGCAAGGATTTGCGGAAATTAAGGCAAAGAGTGTTGCGAAATGAACAAAGGAGAGGCATCCCCAGGAGTCACTGTCCGTCCCTAGTTTTTAGTTTACAGGCCCATGAGGTCGTGCACATTGGGCACCAAGATCGTATGTCTGATTACCTAGAGAGATTATTTTCTTGTAAATTTGACCATTCATTGTCGAGATATATATATAGTGTCCATTGTCTCAGCATACTTGTAGTAATAATATTATGCAATATATATATATATATATATATATGTTCTGATGATGTAGGTTCTGAATAAGAACATTTAAAATTTATGGAAACTTTTTTTTTTTTTTCCAAGTTAGTTTTGATTATGATACAAGTGTTATCTCTGCATTTCGATAATTTAATTTTTATTTCATCTTATTTTGTTTATGATGTAAATATTCTTCCGTAACTTAAAAAAAAAAAATTGTACATTTACTTTGAGAGGATGTAAATAAATGCAATATGCCCTAATATTTAAGATTTCAGTTATTTATTTATTTTATGCTAGCAATTTATTTCCTGAAATGATTTTTTTCCTATGAAAAATCCATAAGTCAATGGACGCCATGCCAATTTTAGGAGACTTACGGACATAGATTGATGGATATATGATTGATTCTCTGTGAAAAGCCACTGAATATCCCTTATAGAACCAGCAATGGATAAATATAATGTTAAAAGAAATTCCTAGGATTCCGTTAGTGTCAGAAGTCTTGGGAACTTATCCATATATAAAAGAATTTCTGCAACCCCAGTTGCTTAGTTAATTTTTTATTCTACCAGAACTGGATCACGTAATGAAACTTGAAACCGTTCTCGCAATAAGTTCAGATACACAAAAATTTACATGAAGCTTTTTTCACAACTTCGAAATGGTATATTGCGATTTGCACTAATAATGAATTATGTAAGAGTGACATTGTTTCCATCATAATTTATCACTTTTCTATTTTCAAATAAGATGGTGAACAATTTTTATACCTAACATTTCTATCATTGGTTAGATCTAAAAAGTTGCCATTAATGGCAAGAAGAAAGAGATGGGAGAGGGGAATTTTAAAGAACTACCAAACATTCAAAAAAGTCTTAGGCTTAGGAAATTAATCAAATAATGATTCTAATTTGTGCATATTGCCTCTTTTGTGGAATATAAATTCTCTATCATACTTTATGTGTTCTACATTATACTCCCTCCGTCCCACTTTGTTTGTCCTCTATTCTATTTTGAGATGTCCCAAAATATTGTCCTATTTATAAAAATAAAAGCCATTAATTTACTAATGTTCCTATTATACCCCTATCAATTTACTAATTCATTTTTTTGATAAATTTATTTAAGGGTAGTTTTGGAAATTTATATATTTTTAAAAGGTAGACAAAACAATAAATGATGTTCCCTTAAAAAGTTTGACTTTTCAAACAGGACAAACAAAGTGGGACGGAGGGAGTATTCTATTAGAAAAAAAAAAAAAATCAAATACATGATATATCATGATTAATGGAATATAAAAATAAAATACAACACAAAAAATGGCACAAAGGATTTATATTTCCAATTTGTGTATTCCCTTCTGAGATAGTATGCATAATCGCATGTGAATCAAGCTACCAACAAGGGGTGGCAAAGTAAACCTAAACCTATTAGTCCACCCAAACTTATCCACTCTAATTGAACTCAAACCTATCCAATTATTAGTTGGGTTAAATGGGCATCAATCCAATTAGACCCAGTGATTATCAGATTTTAACTAAAAACTCATTGAGTCTCATTTAACTCAAAAACAATAATAAAATAATGAGCAAAGAACAAAAAGGATTTACCGTGTTGGTTCTAAAGCAAAGGTGAACGAAATCCCTAAGAAACTCAAGGGTGAGCCTTGTCCTAGGCCATGGGTACTTGGCCGGGTCAACTTGACCCACATGGATCACCTTCTCGACCTGAAGCTCCACTTTCTGCCTGATCCCAACTGGAGGAAGTTTCAGAACATCGTCGATAGCAATGCATGTGCCGATCGGCACAAGCGGACTAAGATCTACTAGGGCAGCGTCCACGATGACTTGTAGATTCCCGGGACCCGACTCATCGTTTAGCTCCAAGAACACAAAGGCGTCCTTATCCGCCATCCGACCCGTCTTGACCCATCCTCTGACCCGAACTCGTTGCCCTGCAAGCCCGACACCACCATCAGGTCTGGAAATGATGGATCAGATCGAGACTTTGTTAGAAAACTTGGCCTTCAGAGATTCTATGGGGAAAATGACACGATGTCGTTTAGCGTTGCGGCGGTGAGTTGGGTCAGCAATGTTGATAATGGAATTTCTTTTTTTTCTTTTTTATTTTAAATTTGGGTAATTAAAGAATGGAGTAATTGATAAGGATGTGTTCATTTTTTCTCTTTTTTTGGTTTAGAAGAATTTCTATTTGTTTCAAGGACAGATGCTTTTGAAATTTCAGGAAAGTTTTGAGCTTGAAATGACATTTTTTTTGTATTTGTTGCACTGTTTGGTTGCTAAGAAAGTGAAAGAAGATAGAAAAGAAAAGAAATTATTATTTTTATTTGGATTTTTAATATAATTGCTGATATGGATGTGTTTATGTAGAATTTTTTAATCCCAAGAATGGAGACTAAAGAGAGTGGAAAAGGAAATCCAAGAAAGTATTGGGATTTTCACTTTAATGGCATTTTGATAATTTTGATAATTGGGTAATTGGATAAGTTGGGGTTTACTCATAATAATTGGGTTGGATTGGATTTTGGTTAAAAACAATTAGTTAAATTGATTTTAATAGGTAAATGAGTTTTATATACCTAACCCAATTATGCCCAGCCCAAACCCACCCATTTCACACCCCTACTACTGACTAATCTCAGATCAATGCTGCAACATATTAGACATTTAGACTACGGTGGGGACCGCGGGGCTAATCAGTTAATATTTCAATGTCCTTATTGTAACTGTGCGTATCATATTTAATTGCAAAAACAACGAGACAAAATTGCTTTCTACTTGCTACATTTAATTTTGACCTATAAAAGCAGCTAATTATATTGACTTTATAAACAGAAAAACCCAAGTACTAGTGGGCAACTTAAGAGTAGGAAATAAACTTTAAGCCACATTTATTGAAACGGTTTTTATTTTTCATATCTATATGGAGTATTCTCTTTATTATATGGTTTGAGTAGTAATATAGTTTGGAAATAGCATTAGTATATCTAGGCATGAGCCCTCAATGGTAATATCATGCTTGTTATATATAATGAGATAGGTTCATGTTACACCCGGTGTAACTCTAAGTAATATTACACCACCTAATAACTTGTTATTAAATTCATATTTTAAGAATCTTACTGTTGAATTACATATTTTATATGTGTTTAACATGCATGCCAATTTTCATGCTAATCGGATGTTATTTACCATGTGATCCATAAACTCATCTTTTATGAATTATTTTAAATTACAAAAATTTGAATTTAAACAATTAATTGATACCATGACTATTAATCTTTGATCACCATGAAATTTTGCAAGTATGAAGACTATATGAATAGAATGTAATCCAACGATAGATTTGTCAAAATTTGCATCTAATAATAAGTTATTAAGTGGTGTAATATCGCTTAAAGTTACACCAAGTGTAACTTAAACCCAACTCATATATAATATATCATATGTACATATTGATTTTACTTTTGTAATTTTACATTTTAAAAAAGAGTTCGAATATCAAATGATGATTGTAATGTTTCTATTGATTTTATTTTATTTTATTTTTTTTAATTTTTTAAGTTTATAACTTTATATGAGGCGGTATCTTATGTATTAGCTATATGTATTATCTCTTCTACATTATATGGATCTCATAGATGAATGACATCTATATAATGTGTGAGAGATGTTACATGTGATGTATCTAAATTATCTAATTCATAATGTCCTTTACAAAGACAAGCGGTGATAATTATTTTATATGAGGGAAAGCATTTATGAGATTAAGAATTGAGGATCTTGTTTATTTCCCTTAAGAAGAGGGCTGTGGTTTGGAGCATCAAATATTGTAGTCTCAATAATAATACTACCAATTTTTTTTTTTTTTTTTTTTTTTTTTTTTTTTTTTTTTTAACTAGCATTGAATATAGAAAGTAAAGAACAACTTTTTCCGGTACTAATGAAGCTATGGATAAAACCAAAAAGGCTATGGCAATCTAGTGCATTAAAATCCTTTAGAGTAACTCTACTTAAAGTTCCTAAAATTTTATTTATCCATTTGAAAAGGAGTGAATTGAATTTTATCACATCATCAAATTGGTGATTTAAATGTTAATGACATGGTAAAATTTAATTCACTAATTTTAAAATGAATGATAAGATTTTAGGAACTCTAAAGTCTAACCCTTAAACTAGATAGGATCTCATCAATCCACTATACAGCCTCACCAACTAGAATATACATAAATTTGGGTGTAAAATTTCCTATTCCACCGTGATTAATGATCATGCACGTTGAGCCATCTACCATTCAATATGAATTGAGGAGATATTTGCGATCAAGTTTTGTTTATTGCTTTAAGATAGGCATTTTGTGGCCAGAGAATAAGGAGATCCAAGAGCATAGCCATATCTCGTTTAATTTGGAAGTCTCCTAGCTACTAAAGCTTTGGCATTGACGGTAATCTATCATGTAATCAGGGTGTTCTAACATGGTCAATGATTGTTCATTACCAAAAAAAAAAAAAAAAAAAGGTAAATGATTAATTTCTCACTTTCTAAAGTTTTTCATTGATGATAATCTATCATGTAATAAGAGCATCAGGTTTTATGTTCAATTTGAAAAGAATTGAATTGGACAAGCCAAGGATGGCAGTACCCTATTGGATATTTGGATGTACCATTAATTAAACCTAAATTGGAGAGTAATGAATTTGCTATTGCAAAATTCTTGTTAAAATTATACAATGTTTAAGTTTTTTAAATAAGTAATAATCTATCGTGATATATATCCGAATTAGAACTCTTGAGTTCAAATTATGTTTTTACTTTGGCTACCTTGTATTTAAAAGTTAAAAAATTTATATATTAGACCCACTTATTAAGGAGAGTTTAGACCACACATAATGGTAAGGGTTAGAGATTAGAATAAATTTTTAAGTAATTAATCTAATGATTTCCACTAGCTTAAATGTTTGGGACAATTTTATTTTCTTATTTTTCATTTTTATTTCTTATTTCCAAGGACTATGAAAGCTCAATATACAATTAGTCTTTTTAAATATATCCCAATGTATAAGTGACTCAAGTAATAGCCTAAAGGCAATGATATTCTTACTATAGTGTCTCAGTTATGTAATTTGAGTCCCACACTTCCTTCCCCACAATCTACTTATAACAAAAATGTACATTTTAACCGTTATTGCCATTTTTCATGATGCAAATATGTTTGATTAATGGACAACGTCAGTTTGGAGAACAATTACTGGACAATGTGTTTGGCAAATACTTTTAACTTTTTGTTTTTTATCTCAATTTAAAAAAAAAAAAAATTAACAAAACTAAAACTAAGGAAAACTATATCTTTTATATAACACTATGCAACTATATCAACCTTTTGTCATTTTTCTAACCTTTTGTCCTTTTGTTAGCTAGAGAGTTAGAAAAGGAAAGTTCTACAAGGTAAATGCATATCTTGGATGTGATTCCTGCATTACCCTAACGATAATCATTCATAAAAATATTAAAACAACTTTTTGATAGTTTAAACAATTACGTATGCTGGTGATAAACAAATTTGGCACATACCTATAGTCCTATAATTAACTTTGTGTGTTTTTACGTAATAACTTTTTGCTAAAAGTTTATTTGTTTATTTGTTGAAGATTGGTTTATTTGCTAAAAGATTTTTTATTTGTCTAATTATAACTTAAAAAACAAGGTTTAAAAAAACTGTATAGAGTATATATACAAGCAAACAAATTGAAAAACTAAAAGAAAAAGTGGCTTTTAAACAAACACAAATCACCTAGATAACTACTAACTAGGTTTAGCCTAGTTATATGAGTTTGGGACATTTGCACCTTGAGTTCTTATCTTGCCCATGCCTTGCTCGGCTGTATATACTTTATACCAGCCAATACTTTTTTTCTTTTCAAATAGCAACCCATAACATATATAGTATATTGCTATATTCTTTGATAAAAATAAGGTACGGTTCATGCCAATTAATGCATGTGATCACTGCTCAGTTTTACAAGACATAAATGTTTTTTTTTGCTCAATGATATTTAAGAACTGTCTGTGTCTGATTCTTCAACCTTGAAGGATACATGATATTTTTTTCTGGCAAATGGAACTTTCAAGTTTCAACAATGAACGTCCCATCCCAATGAGGTTTAACTTTCGACGCTCTACAAGGGCATACTTTTATTGATTTAGATCTAGGGTAAAGGAGATAGAGACACCTAAAAAAATGAAGTAAATTCAAATTTAGAAAGAACAAAAAAAGCCTAGGTGTACGTACCTATATAGATATATGATTTAACTAAAACGTGCACTTTTAACCATTTTTAGTACCAAGGTAGTGATTGATTTTGATTTCATTGAAATGGGAAGGAAAGCTAGAGAGAGCTACAATTTAGTTTGGTGGAAATTGGCTTAGATATATGAGGAAACCTAATAGAATACCTGCGTACCTGCACCAAAGGGCAAAGAGCTCTTACAAAATCTAGCTAGATGCATGTAAGACAAAATGGGTTTTCCATATTTTCTTACCTAAAAGTCAAAATTTTGTTTGGTGGTTCCTATTTCTATTTTGGATATAGCACCAATCAATTGAAAAGACTTCTATTGCACTGGGTGCAATGCCTAAGGTATTGCACTGGATGCAATTGCTCTAATCCCTCTCATATAAATTTTTACCATTCTTAACTTTTAACTTTAACTTTTTAACTTCTTTTAACTATTTTTCAACTTTTTGTATTTAATGATTAAAATTGAAAGTTGCTTTTTTCAATTTCCAATCTCAACCACCCATTGCTTTTTAATGGGCCTTTTATATTTAAAAATAAAATTATAACATGTACATTTGCATGTATACATCACTAATGCATCATTTCTTTTTCTCCTTTATATTATTCTTATAACATACATATATATTTCATTGAACCAAAACTATATACTCTTTTCTCTTATGTAAATGGGCAATGCATCATCTCTTTCTCTTTAATAATTCTCTTCTATACCATATTTGTAGCTCTTTAAACTTTAAAGCAAAGCATATATTTAATATATATATATACATAAACAATCTCTCTAATAGAGGTCTTCTTTATTTTTCAAAAGGTTTTTTTTTTTTTTTTTTTTTTTTTTTTTTAAATCTTGCATTTAGAGAATTAAAGATAAGGACACTATGTTTTATTTTTTTATTTTTAGAAGAAAAGATAATTGTCATTTTTGAGGTTAGGAATTAGTGTCTATTTGAAATCCGCTTATTTTATTGAAATTGAAAACATTTTGTTAAAATTGAAAACTTTTTACTGAAAGTACTGTAAATAAAGGTAAAAATTAGCTGAAATAGAACAATAGGATCTATAAATAATACCAAAGAGTGTAGTGGGACTCCTGAATAGTCGAAAAATAAGCTAAATAGTAAAATAAGTTGGTAAAAATAATTCATGCCTGTTAGGTTCTAAAGTTTAGGACGTTATGTATTTTAGAACTCTAATTTGTAATATTGGCAAATCATGATCAAAACAACGTGTTTAGAAGTGTTTAAAACTAGCTCAAAGTTGTATGTTAATGTAAAGTTGGAATCGAGTGTAAAGCAGAAAGCAGTGTGGCTTTCGGCCTGGCTCGATCGATCGAAGCTTAGGCTCGACCGATCGAAACTCGGGCAGATTGCTTTTCTGCAGAATTTTCCAACTCAACCCTAGTTGTTTTAAAATGTTTTTAGGGTTTCTTATTTGTCCTAAGTATAAAAGGCAAACTCTAGCCACATTTTAGTGTTGCTCATATTGCGGTTTGTGTAAATCTCTTATGAGATCTAGAGGAGCTTTCCTTTACACAAACTTAGGGTTTTCAAGAAAGAGACATTCTCTAAACCTTGATGATCAAAACAGTTGCTGCCATTAAAGGTTAAAGAATACACAAGCGGGGGTGCTTGTAGCTGGTGGGAATCCAAAGAAAGAAGAAGTCCGTGGATTCGAAACTTGCACATGGTTGTGTCAGTAAGTTCTACTGGTTGGTAGCATTAGGAAGTCGAGCGGGGGTGCTTGTAAGTCCTTTTGTATGAACTTCGATTCTTTCTGATAGTGGATTCAAGTTTACCTTGAGGATAGCTAGGTCAAATCCTCCCTAGATTTTTACCGATTTGGTTTCCTAGGTGCTCATATATTGTGTCTTTTATTTTCCACTGCTTTACTTGATTTGATCTTTATTATTGTGATAACATAGACTTGTTTAATTGGACTAAGTAACAACTTGGTTAATTAACTAGGTTTAATCAATTGTTTTAAGGGGTCTAAAAACAAACAATGCCAAATGCACAGTTGAGTCTATTTGGGATCCGCTTATTTTGCTGAAACTGAAAACTTTTTACTAAGGGTCCGTTTGGATTGAGCTTATTGTTGCTGAAACTGAAAACTGAAAACTGAAAACTGAAAACACTGTAGCAAAATAATTTTTAAATGTGTGAATAGTATTGTGGGACCCATTTTTAATATTTTTTAACCCGTGAACAGTGTCAAATAGTGTGTGAACAGTGTTCAACAGTGTATAAACAGTGTTCTTGTCCCCCAAAATCAGAAACGGTGCAGGAAAAAAAAAAAGGGTAAAACGCAAAACGGAGACTTCGGTTTCAGCAGGATCCAAACGCCCTCTAAAAGTACTGTAGATAAAAGTAAATGATAGTTGAAATAGTACAGTAAGACCCATGCATGATACCAAAAAGTATAATGAGACTCATAAATAGTAGCAAAAATAAGCTGAATAATCAAATAAGTTGGCAAAAAATAAGTTAGCAAAAAATAAGTTAGCCAAACAGCCACTTAGATTCCTCATCTCATTTGTTAATTATTATAAAAAATTAAGGTTTTTCTTTAATTCTTATTCTTGTTATATTTTTCTTATATTGATTTGTATTTGTTTAGATATGAAAAGTAATGTTTGTTAATTTAAATTACTTAAAATTGAGACAGTTTATAAGTTTCATAATTTCTAAAACTATTAATATAGTATAATTTTGTAATCTCTAATGTATCCAACAAAAAATCTTGATCTAATTTTGTCTTAAATATTAATTAATGAGAAGTATTGTTTAAAAAATAATTTATAGTTTACAAACTGGCTTGATAAAAAAATATATATGTTTGAGTTACGTAAAGATTGTCAATATTTATTTTTGTTATATAACATAATTGTGTGTCTGTATGTTATTATTATTATTATTATCATTATTATCATTATTATTATTATTATTATTATTATTATTATTAGAGAGTTTCAACCTAATAGGTTGTTATTTAGATTCAAAATTTCTTGACATATTTTTAACTTGGCCCCTTGAAAACCTCTTTTGACTTTACCAGTGGCTAGCTAATAGAATAATTGGATACTTTTAGTGTATTTGGATACCACTTATTTTGTTGAAACTAAAAAATTATTACTAAAAGTACAGTAAATAAATGTAAAAGTTAGTAGAAATAGTACAATGAGACCTGTGAATAGTGCCAAAAAGTACAGTAAGACCCATGAATAGTAGCAAAAATAAGTTAAATAGTGAAATAATTTTAACTTTTAATCTTAATCCAAACGCACACAGATATGATGTTTAAAGGCCTTTTTAAAAGGACCAAGTTTCCAATAAACCAAGTTGGAGAAATTTTGATTACCCATAGTTGATAAGATTATTAATATGTATTAAATCATTTAACCATTTAACCAGTATTAGTATTTAGGTATTGACACTGATCTACCAGATGAGATTCTTTAATAACTAATAACCACTTGACTAAATTAATATTAAAAACGGAAATCAGAATTTAATTTCCACTTACGTCAAAAATTGATTAGTATTTTAGTCTAATAATAAAGAGTACAATTACTAGAAGCTTACATTATAGATTAAAATTCTATATCAGAAAGAAGAAAACATGCATGCAAGCAAGGTATGGGTTTCACAATTTGTCACTCCTACTCAAAACGAGCAGTTTTACCAAACAGAGAAAAGTAAACTTTCATAGTTAAATGACATTTTATATTCGAAAATAACAACTTCATGTGTTTACCACCGGCAAGTTTACCCTTTCTACTGAACTCCAATCAAGGTTAATGCCACCAAGAAATTGTACTAATAAAATAATTTGATGAAAACACTGTCCTAGATATGCCAACATCCTTAATTTCAGTTCACACACTTCAATTTGGTTGGCATTAAGTTTGTCTCCTAGCACAAGACTCATTACAATCTGTCTTTTAAGATATTTAAAGATCCAATTTGGAGCAACCTATATAGGTCCAGTACTCTTTGTATACAAATATAAAAATCAATCATATATGGTACTGCCAAATTTCTAGATAATGTCCAGAATATTCTTTAAAGTCCACTTACTATGATAGTCTGGATAATTATAATGCAAATACAGTTAAGCTTTTTGTCCAATTGAGCTTCAATAAAACAAATGAACGTTTCAATATAAAAATCAATCGTATATGGTACTGCCAAATTTCTAGATAATGTCCAGAAGATTCTTTAAAGTCCATCTATAATAGTCTGGATAATTATAATGCAAATACAGTTAGCTTTTTGACCAATTGGGCTTCAATAAAACAAATGACTGTTTCAAAATTTGTTGGTTTAAAAAATGTTGTGTCTAGCTACCTCTTTTCCCATCATAGTCTTCCTTCTCAAATTTACACGGAAATCTTTCTAACTGTATAGCTGGCTTGCAATTTACAGATTACTGTTTAAGAAAGTATCATCCAAGATCTAAGTCTCAGGAACTGGTCCACAAAAGCAAATAATAATAATAATAATAATAATAGTAGTAGGAGGAGGAGTAACAAACATGCATACTTAAAAATAAAAATCATATGTCCAATATTTGGTGTTTCAAATTTTTATTCCAGCAATCACAGCTTTTCAAATTTTTATTTCATCAATCATAGTTTGTCACTGCACATTCAATTTTTCCTTATAAATTAACCAAAATATAATATTGAAAAAAAATAGATGTACAACATATTGCAATTGATCAAGTATAAATTAAGTAAAATACGAAGAGAATAATAATGTTTGATTTTTATTCATATGTAGAGAAAACCCAGTCACGAATCTCTATACTAGCTACTTAAATTGATATGCACTAAAGTACATCAGATCTCTCAGCATTAAAAAAAAAAAAAAAAAAAAAAAAAAGATCAGGAAACGCATCCATTTGCAGACTGCTGATATTATATATACTGGCGAAAAGAATCAAATTAAGACTTCTGTCTCTCCTGTTTGATAGTATAATATTGCCTTCTACTTTCTAATATTTATTTTCACAATTTTTTTTTTTTTTTAACTTTATTCTCAAAAGTACCTGTGATAGCCGATAGGTGATACCTTATTCTTCAAGTAGGTAAACATATCTACTAGTTCATGTTCATGTTTTCGTGCATAGAAAGTAGAAAAATGGTATATATTTAATCTCTCAAAGTTTGCATTAATAATGGCAATGATTGGCACATATATAGCTTCCCTTGATGACCACCCTTTTTTGAGAGATTGACCAAAATTAAGCACAAAGGTGCATCATGCACAACTGTCAAGTGTGACATTTTAATGTCCTATTTGTTAGGAGAATTACATAGACAGATTACTGCAGTAGTAAGTGAAAGATAACATTTGAGAATTTGAAGTGGCCCCATTAGTTCAATTAGTAAAAAATTTTGTCATCGAATAATAGATTTGGAGTTTGATCTCTGCCTACACTAAAAATCATTCTGTGTCTTATTTGATAATAAAACACAATCATCAGAGCAGACGGCATAGGTTAAAAACTATCTTTAAAAAAACCATTTGAGAATTTGTAACTAGGTCTAACTTCTTCTTTTTTTCTTAAAAAAAAAAGTTCTAACTTCCTAGAATAATTAATCCTATGACAATTTATTATTTTGGAAATTAAATAAACATACTGAGTCAAATTCTTAGGTACTTCCGGAGTATGGATAAATGGTACTCGCTCCCTCCTCTCACATTTATATTGAACCATATCATAAATGTAATGAATTGACCACATTATAAATATAAGAGGAAGAAAACATCATTCTCCATGCTTCGGGAGTATCTAAGTATTACTCATAATTAAATACTGTCTGCTTAACCTATTTTGAAAACAAAAAATTTTACTATGTCATATCTAGCAATGAATTATGAAAATAAATTGTCAATTTGCTTTTTACAAAAATAAAAAGTCTCGAAATAATTAAACTGATGCAAGAGTGATCATATGATGGATAGGTGGTGTGTATATGTATATGTATATGTGTATATATATATATATATATATAAGTGATCATATGATGGATAGGTGGTGTGTATATGTATATGTATATATATATATATATATATGTGGAGTATAGAGTGGAAATTTATAATGGGACAAAGAATATTCATTCCACACAGTTATTATTAGTAAGGTCATATTGGGGGGTCAATTATTAAAATAAAATGCGTGTTTTGAAAGAAACATAATTAACCTCGAGTAATGAACCTTGGAAATTTACAATTCACTTCTCTATTTTTGTTTTTTCGGTAGAATCTTCTTGGAAAAGACAAAACCGTTATACTATATATACAACTTTGCTTGCAACCAAAGATAAGTATCATAGTCATTGATAACCTCGTAGTAGTAGACAGGCCTTGAAAATTTTTCTAGGTGCATGTGATGCAAAAATTGGGATATGTATGATCAACTAATCTTCTTAACAACAAGTCTTCTTCTTTGAGTAATAGCTGCGGTCGTTTGGTGCCTTATTTAATGCTTCTCTTGTAGATGTTGTATTTTTTTTTTGGTTCTCTTTGTAGGCGTAGTTTAGCTTTAGCCACTCTTGCAGAGAAAACTCCCAGTTAGAAGGATCAGTGGACCAGACTAATTATAGGACTTTCATCACGATATAATTAGGTTCCACACCCCAATTTTATGTGTGGGGGTACTGACCAAGACATTTTACCTATGGATTCATATGCAATGGTTCTTTGACATTGATTGATAGACAAGGACTTATGAACACATTCTCTTGAGTTTATTTTCACCTCAAATCAGAATATATATATATATATATATATAGGAGTCCGGTTAATGTGTGCCCTAAGGGCACACATTAATAAATCCATTTTTGGAAAAGTTTTATTGGGAATTGAAAAAGTTGTCAAAACTTTTTCAATTTCCGATAAAACTTTTCCAAAATTGGTTTACTATTGTGTGCCCTTAGGGCACACATTAGTAAAATCCTAAAAAGAAAAAGAAAATTCATCGAAGTTGCACATCCATTGTTGACCACCACTCTCATTGAATCAAGCGGGTTTTGGATCAGGCCACCACTAGTCAAATAGTTTGACCGGGTCGAGCAGGTTTGGGATAGATGAATAATGCTAGGGATACAAACTATTTTATAAAATTTTTTATAAACTACTGGTGTGATGAATGATTATTGATAATGCTAGAGGTTGGTCACATCAACATTTTATAAAAATGTTGTAAAATAGTTTGTGGCTATAGCATTACTCAGAATAGATATGATCTCGTAACCCATTTCCTCCATTATGTAATGCCACATGTGTGTGAGTCTTGATAACATGGCACCGTTTAGATAAGTGGCTGTGACATTTTCTTTTTTATTTTTTTGATAGAAAGGCAATAGAAATATATTGAAAAAAAAAAAATACAAAAAAAACAAAACAAAAAACAAAAGAAAGCCATGGGTCCACCACAAGTTTAGACAGCCAAACGCAGTGGCTGTGACATTTTTATATTTTGCTTGAATAGTTTTTAATGGAATGGCATCGTTTTGGACTTCCTCATGCACTTGACCGTTGTTTTCTCAATCAGATTGGTTTGTGGTTTTACACTCTCCAACAATGATAGCTTCATCTAATTTTTAAACAACGGACTTAAAAATTTACAAAACGCTATTTTAAATGATTGATGGAGGATTACATTTTTTTTTTTTTTTTTTTGTCAATTTGATGAGGACTTCCAACTGCCAAGACAGGAGAGGAGCCAACTAGGCCTAAATTCAAGATCACCATCACAATCTTAAAAATAAAATGAAAAATAAAAAAATCACCATCAAATTGTTGAGGATGAATATTCGAAACGCAGGGTGTACGTGATATGGAAACTTTCTCCAAGAGTAGGACAAAGTCTTCTTCTTCTTCTTTTCTTTTTGTATGTGTACTATACTATTATTTGCTTAATGAATCCAAGAGAAGAATAAGTCATATGAAGCAATCATCAATTATTGTATTAAATTTAGCCCGAGAGAGGGGTTTAGCCCGAAATGGACGTAGTTGACATGACAATGATTGGGGCCCTTATCTTTAGGCCCAAATACAAGGTCATCAATATCACACCTCTTTTTTTTTTTTTTGTGGATATAAAGAAAAACCATCACAATGTGGAGAATATCCAGCACAAGCAATGCTATTTACATAACAGATTTCATAATAAATTGACATATTCTTTTTTTTTTTTTTTTTTTTTAGAATCATATTGATATTGATTCTTATATAGGTTCACTGTTAAGACTGTTTTATTAACTATCATTAACAACTTACCACCTCATATATGTGTAAAATTGTTGTCAATTTTGATTGTGTCTAGACTTATTATATTGCGGATCTGATTTGGGAACTTTCTCCATTTGTCAATATTTTTTGGTCTTATAAAAAGACAAAGAGAGTAACTTTAATTGAACTAGTAAGTTATCTGTGCAATGCACGGATAATGTTGTCATATTTTATGTAAGATGATTTTGGAAAATGTTGTATATATATTACAACACAATTGTTATAGAACTTTATTAGTAATGAGTTCATCATAAAAAACAACAGTTATAAATTGCACATACATATTCACTATAATTATTTAATTGAAGTAATGAGAAATAAAATAAAAATAAAAACCTTTGGAGAAATAATATAGAATAAAAGTTGATATAAAATGTTTCTTTCTCTTTCTCCTTAATTCTAAAACAAAATACACGTCTCAAACACTTATACTCAATCAAATTACTTACAAAACCCCAGAAAAAAAAAAAAAAAAAAAAAAAAAAAAAAAAAAAAAAGAGAATCCCAAATAAAGAAGCCTTAAATAATAGTATAAATGACCACAGCCAAACAAACAGGCTCAAAATTTCATTAATGTATATTTCGCATTGACTGTTGACTTACACGAAGGGTTAAAGACTTTTTTAAGTCTACAACCAGAGTTCTGCTCACGGAACTTGCCTTACATTTCATTTCAGCCAATGACCAAAATCAGGGTCGGCTTTGATTTTGGTCTACCTACTTTATTGGGAGTACTCTTCAAAATATCACCTTCAAATTTATTAGGAATATCAGTCTGCCGTGCCTTATATGAGGGACTGACCAAATCAGATTGTAAATAACATTCATCTAAATATTCATATTCATCCCAAGAAAGAAAGTTTGAATTATAATTGGATATAATTTTCTTTGAACAAAGTTAGTTTGGAGGAAAGTTCATTTATCCTACTGCACGATAACTTAAAAAAATATTCAAGTATTCTTATAGGCTATATGACATGCTTAATTAGGAGTGGCAATTCATATTCGCGTGTCGAGTTTGTATTGTGTTGGCTCATGAGTATTCAACTATATGGGTCAATACTAACTTGACACGTTTATTAAACAAGTCAAGATTCTTCAACCCTAATACGACCTATTTATTAAACAATTTAGTTGTGTTGAGTAACTGCATCACAAATAATCATTCAAAACTAAAACATATCTCAATATCACATATAATCAATCACAATATATTAAAGAAAAATAAACCATAACAACTAATAAGTTTTGTGAGAATCGGATTTAGAGGCCTAAGCCCACTAAGAACTGTGGTGCCTTACACCTCAATCCAAGCCCAACAATAAGGTTAATTTAGTGAAGAGGTGGGAAGGCAATCACTAAACAGGTCTTGTAAAAAAGGTTATCCTCGGTTTCTCCCAAGGAGGGGTTCTTATATTAAACTGATCAAATTCTTGCTTTAGAAACACTGTTCTCTTAGTCTTTTTTCTTAATTTTTTCCTCTCCCTTCTAAAAGCTTCTTTTTGCTTATATACCTAGTTCCCTTGCATCATGGCCTTCCACGTGTACACCTTTTAGCTCTCCCTTTTGGCAGTTGTCCCATCAGACTTCTTAGGAAGGTAGTAGAAGGGGGTGGTTAGCTGTGAAAGTACTGTTCAGGGGTCACCTCTCCATTAATGTAGTGGATAGATTTGTTACAGAGTCTTGAATGCAGAGGTGATAGCCATGCCTTTTCTCCTAACTCCCTACAACCCTCTGTACTATCTCATGAATATTGCTTTTCCTCCTCGGATATTCATATAACCATGCACCTCGTATTATTCTTTCCTCGGGCGGACCGCCCTCTTCGGGTTGGTGGTGCTTTTCCAATGACTCAACGGGATATATGTTTCTCCTTATCCATAGCGATCCTCGGGCACCCACAAGTTTATATACCTAAAGTTTGAAAGGTATATTAGTAAAATGTTATTTAATTAAATGGGTCAAATGGGTTCCAAGGGTTGGACACAAACCTGACAAGTTTATTAAACAGTTAGTCATGTCAAATTGAATATAACATGAACTCGTTAAGCCTCAACTCATAACCTGCTAATTTCATGTCGTGTCATGTTGGGTTTGCGGGTCACGTCAAATTTTTCCTCCCCTATGCTTAATAGTGATGTAACATGATTAAATAATGTAAATTAATACACCACAACACAATGTGTTTAATTTCTTTTGTGTGTTGTTAACAGTCATGGATGCTCTATTATCACAAGTTATGAATATTAAATTTTGATTTATGAGTTGGAATGCACTTAAAAAATAAAATCAGAAAAACGCACAAACTCCACTAATGGTTTCTTGCTAAAACACAAAACGCTTTGAAGTTTTAAATGAAAAACTACCACCACGCACCTTTGGTGCGATTCACAAATATAAGTGTTTGTGAGATGTGGGGTGCAAGGGCCGGGGTTCAAGTCTCTAGAAAGGAGCTTCACATACATACACATTTAGATTAAGCTAGAGTAGAATTTCTATCTTGTATAAAAAAAAATTAAAAAACTTAATCCCATGTAATGTTGTTTTATGTTTATTGTCAAACATCCATTGAAATATACATAGCTATTTTTTCACAGGAAACAATACCGCATGGGGTTTTGTGTTACACTCTAAAGTCTTAAGGGGTTAAGTATTATATAATTAGCATTTTACATTCAAAAAAATATCATGGCGAAAATAGCCAAATATCACTTTTTGGCAAAATTTGTGGCAAACTAGCACTGTTTCAGAAATATTTAGCAATGTACCACTTTTTTAGTACTCGAGTTTCACAAAATCGAGTTCTAAATAGTACTCAAGTTCAGTGAACTTGAGTTCCTAAATGAGTCGCCAGTGTGGCACTACTGACCTAGAATTTGTGTAATTAAAAAAGTTAATGTGTTACCCGATATTGCGAAGATTGAGCACTTCTTTATAGTACTTGAGCTTAACAAAATCGAGTAACTTGTTTTTCTTTTTCTTTTCTTTTTTCTACTTTTTGTTTCATACAAAACTTTTACTTAATTCATCTTCAACTGCTTGTGTTGAGTGCATTGCACCATGGTCCAGCACACACTTTGTCTTTAGCTCATTAAATGAGATTGTTGAAAAATTGTCAAGAAGTTAGCAAAGCAAATTGAACTTGCTGGAGAAGCTTTCCAATGAGAAGAATTGAAGTCATCTTTATGTACAAAAGTCAAGACAAGTTGGCTTGCATTTATTGTAACTTGACATGAAGAGTGTCGAAGGAAGAAAAGAAGAAAAAGGTGAAGAAATAAAAGGAAAGGCCATTCGGCCATTTGGTGGACACAACGATCACAAGCAGTTGAAGATGAAATAAGTAAAAGTTTTGTACGAAAAAAAAAAAAAAGGGTACTCGACTTTGGTAACCTCAAGTACTATAAAGAAGTACTTGATTTTCGTAATATTGAGTACCGCATTACTTTTTTAATTTTTCAAATTTCAGGTCAGTAGTGTCACGCTGGCGACTCACCTAGGAACTTGAGTAAGATTTAGAACTCAATTTTGTGAAACTCGAGTACTAAAAAAGATGTAGTTTACTAAATATTTCCAAAACAGTGCTAGCATGCCACAAATTTTGCCAAAACGTGGTATTTGGCTATTTTTACCACAATATCATAGTGGGATTTGGTCAAAAATTCAAGGATCAGGTTTTGTGTTTTACAGGAAAACCACGAGAGGGTTTTGTGTATTTTTCACACACAAAAAAAAAAAAAAAAAAAAAAAAAAAAATCTACTATCAATTTATCAAAAACTATTCATTCCATCCATCTTGAAATGACTTGATAAAATTTTACCAAGTTATCAACATTTAAATAAATGCTAAAATTTACTATTTTGGTATTTATTTAAACTATGATAATATAGGAAAATTTAATTTACTTGCTTAAAAATGAATTATAAGATTTTCTAATTCCCACAGTAAAGCTACCTTAAACATTTTAGATCTTAATCCCTTATTAATAATTCACAATTGGGCATGCTCTATAGCAAATATAAACAAGTAAAGGTTTTTTTTTTAAATAATTAAAATAAAGGGAAAAATTAACTTTAACTCTATACTTTAAAAAGTAACAAATTAATTTCAATCCATTTAAGTAGAATGACATTGTCTTGGAGTTTAATATATACTGAGGTTTTAATTTATTACCTTTTTGAAATTTCAAAGTTTTAATGTGTTAACAAATTAAATCGTGTAGTTTTTAAACTAACGGGTTAGTTTAAAAACCAAGGGAGTCAATTCCGTACCGTACCGGCCGGTATATACTGTACCGGCAAGCAAACCAGTACATATAACCCCCTGTTTCGTACCGGAAAAAATACCGGCCGTACCAGCCATGTACCAGCCGTATCAGCCAATTTCGGGTAATACTGGTCGGTACAGAAAAAAGTTTTTTTTTTTTTTTTTTTTTTTTTAAGTTTTGTAATTTTTGAATTTTTGTTATTTTTGAATTTTTGTTAGGGCAAAATTGTAACTTATTTGCATTAACTTATTAGTATTATTTGTTTTCTTAGTATGCAATGGTAACTTTTAAGCTTTCTATTTTTTATATTATGTTTTTTTTTTTTAATTGATACTAAAACTACAAGATATAATTTGTTAGGTCACTAAATTTGTTACATACGTTAGGATATTCTTTTGAGTCTCCACATGGTGGGTTGGAAGGGAAACTCTATCCTTTTTTCTTTTTATGAGAATGTTGCAACTATATTGAAACAGAGATAAAACCAATATATCATAAACTAAAGCAAACTCAACCATACTTGAATTTTCCTCTATCCAAGTTACATATGATATGAAACAATATTTTTGGAAACTCTATCCTTTAATAGTAGTGGTAACCTTTCTTTCTTTCTTTCTTTTCTCCTTCTTCTTTTTTTTTTTTTTTTTTTTTTTTTTTTTTTTTTTTTGTGTGTGTGTGTGTGTTGAGAATCTTAATAGTAGTGATAACTGATAAAAAAGAATGAGTCAAATTTTGGAGAAATTATAGAGTCCTCTGGTGGACCACGTCACTTGTCCACCATTCCACTAAAAAACTTTCACTTGTTTAAAATTGCTGAGTCAGTAATTAATTTCTGTTTAAAAAATTTTTCTAACTAACAATTTTAAATAAATGGAAGTTTTTTAATGAAATGGTAGACCGCATCACTTGTTCACCATGTGGATCTTATAATTTCTCCAAATTTTGGCTTCACAGTGAGACATGTGATGCTCATATATGTCAATGCGGTCTTATTTTACTGCTCACTCTTCTAAATAAACGAGATTCTCTCTTTCTCTCTCTGTCTCTCTCTCTCCCTATATATATATATATAGCACTCTGCAGCCTTAAAGGATCTCTCATTCTCGTCTATATAACATATATACTAGCATGAACAAAAATTTGCTGCGAAAGACCAAAATGAATGGCGCATCAAATCTAAAAGCACGGCTCCTCTTTGTTTTAGCCATAACTTTTCTTGGCAACTCAAGGCTAGCTGCAGGAACTAATCAGAACGCTGGAAGAAAACTTGATGAAATTCCCGGTAAGTACTTCTTCATACCAATCTTTCTTTCGTGTGCTTGCCAAGTTGTTGTGCATATATGCATGCTTTCTTGGACTTTTAGTCTCTTACAATGGAACGAGTAATTCATGGGGACTATTTGTAATAGAGAAGTTTGCAGTGCTTTTATAGTGAATACAGCCTTCCTTTTCCTCGAGCTTTGTTCTTCTTAGAAGTTGTATTCCTAAATCATATGATCAAAATTACTCCACTTCTTAGACAAGCTTATAAACTTACCATTTCATGTATAATAAGAAAATTTTATATAAGAAAGCATCCTAGTTCATAAGAAAATGCCAAGAGCTATAAATGAATCAAGCTGCTCATAAACATTTCGAGATTGGCTTCATAAAATGCTTGTTTATATGTTTCTCAAAAAAAAAAAAAAATGTTTGTTCATAATAAGCCAAGTATAAGCCCTAGTTTTAAACTTGTTTAATAAACAAGCCGAGTCCAAATAAAAAAAATAAAAAAAAATTGATCAAGAACAAGCTTGTGAATCATGGGACTTAATATAAAAAAAAAAAAAGTCCAGGCTTGTTCATAGACTTGGTAATATGTTTGATGAATAAACTCATATCTTACTAAGTCTTTAATTAATCAATCGGCAGTTTGGACTACTCATTCAAACCAAATAGACTTGATAATATGTTTACTATGGGCTTGATAATGCACTTATGTTGGATCTCAAGTTTAAAAGCTTTGAGCTCAAGTTTGGTTTGATTAATTATTCAAGTTGAGGCTATCTATTATTTCTTATTATTGAATGAACTTGCAAGGTGAATTTGATAAATTAGATTCTATTGCTCTTATTCTTTATATGTTGTTTTATATATTCTTTATCACATAACTTTATATTATATATAGTATTTATGTTATTTTGTTAATTTTGAATTTCTAGTAGAACATACCCACACACACACACACACACACATATATATATATATATATATTCAATATCAAATAAGATTTGATATTCCCATCCAAAAAAAAAAAAAAGATTTGATACTAACTAAAAAAAATATACAATAAAAAATTTAGATGAAAACCTCAAAAATTTATTTTAAAAAAATTATTACAAAGAATTAGATGATAATGAAATAATACCACAAAAAGTTAACAATGAAAATAATTGTAATGATATTCAAATATGTAAAATAAAAATTCTTGTAATATTAAAAAAAAAAAACCAAATTCTTTTATGAATGGATATTGTGGGGCCCAAATAATTTATGGGCCAGGCCCATTTACCCGTGAGGAGGCTAAAGGCCCAAACCGAGGAGGGCTATGGCCCAAGCTCGACAAAATAGCCTTGGGATTCAGCCGAGGACAGTTCAGTCCTCGGCAGACCCAAAGTCCCACCGGAAAGAGGGGTAAAAACGGTATAGGACTAAAACTTGGAAAAAAAAATCTAAAATATCCAGGGAAAGCTGCCCTTACTACTATTCAATACTCTGAACCTGACAGAGCCGCATTCTTTGGCTTTTACAACCACCCCCAATGACTTTGGGTATGGGCTGATGGGACAAGTATCAGTCTTGGAAAGGTTGACCCTATACGTGGACGAAGGACAATGAACGCAGGCAGATATAAAAGGAAAAATAAGTAACCTAGAGAAGGGGCTGGGAAAAAATGGCCAAAAACCAGAGCCTCCCAGCCCACCTCCAGGAGAAAGATTCCAGGGGTGAAGAAAACTTAACCACGCATGAACACCACGAAAAACCCACCACCTGGTGACCAAAGCCTAGCCTTTCAAACCCACGCTCTACAAATGATATTGTTTGGGCCTTTTTACGTGCGAACCCAACACTGTTACGGTTCGTTACGAATCGTGTCCTTACAGATATATCACTCATATAATTTTACTGGTAATACATGTTTTAGTTTTGGTTATCCTACAATGGATCGATATGAATTAGCCATATCATTGATGGAAAATGAGATGTTAGCAAATTCTAAATACAAAAACTTAATTAATAATTTTGCATCTCAAGAAGCATGAAATATTTAAATACTATATTGAGGTGAAAAATTACAACTTAAATAAATAAAAAATGCCCTATTCAAAGTTGTCGCCTTAAACCTCAAATTGATTGAGTCAGCCATATATCTCAACAGGTAGTGGAATAAGTTGTGTCCAAAACAAAATTGAAAAGAAAATTAATCATGAAAAAGAAAGATTTTTTAATTTTAATAAAGTGATTCAAACAATGAGTGTCAATTCGTTTAAAAAAAAAAAAAACAAAGAGTGTTAGTTTAGTACTTGAATTTTTAAACTGAACAATTAATCTCCTATATATTAAAATTATCACAGTTCACATTTTAGTACTACCTCAGTCCTAATTTATTTGTCCTCTATTCCATTTTGGGATGTCCCAAAATATTGTCCTATTTCTAAAAATAAAAATTATTAGTTGACTAATGTTCCTATTATACCTTTACTTTATTTTCAAAATTATTTGAAAAGAAAACTAACTAGTATTTAAAAAAATCAATTTAATTGGGGAATAACTCTTTTTTTAAAAGCTGATAAATTTATTTAAAGATAGTTTTGTAAACTTGTACATTTTTATAAGGCAGACAAAATAATAAATGATGTTCTCTCAAAAAGTTTGACTTTTCAAACAGAACAAATAAATTGGAACAGAGAGAGTATTATTTTTCATTAAGTCTAATGGATTTGATCACGTAACTTAATCATTAAAAGTTGTTCGTCACATAATTAATAATTTAAAATGACAATTTAAATTGTAGCTAGTATCTTATTACAAATAATTCCAACAACATCACGAGAAAAAGAGGCATTCACCTATTAAAGAGATGGTGTGATTTGATTTTTTATCTATTTATTGCTATCAGCCTTCCTAAAAAAAATTTTAATGCCACTAATATCGTATGTAAATAATATTAAATCCTTGTATTTTTGAAAAGGAAAATACTAAAGTTACAAACTATTTTACAATTGTTTTTTTACAAAATACTAATATGTTGAATGATTATTAATAAGTAAAAAAGTAATGTTAGTGGTAGGCTCAAAGGAGAATCAGTAAGAATTTGCCAATTTAGAGCATCTCCAATGGCTTCTTTAAAGCCAATTTTAGAGAGAAAACACCCCAAAAACTCACTCTAAACAGCTTCTCCATCTCCATTTTTAAAATTAGAATTACTACAGCGCTTCTCTACAAGTAAAGAACACTGTAGCATTTACTATTCACACTTCAAACATTTTTAACTATTATAATAATTAGCTATTGAATAAAAAAATATTAGAAGACATGTAGTTGTTAAAAAAATAATAAATAGTAAATAAAGAATGAATGAAAAAATAATATTTAAATAAGATGGAAAAAAAATAGAAAATCTGTTGAAAAACGTATTTGAAAAAGTAGGTAGGTAAAAACTAAATATCACTATTTACTGTCTAAACCGTACAAAAATTTAGATAAAGATATTCTTAGCATTACTAGGAAAGGAAAATATTTATAAAAGAAAAAAGAAAAAAAAAAAAGAGATTTGATTTGTCAATTTAGTTATTATTTTACTCGTATGTCAAAGTCAATGATCTAATCTTTCCGACACTTCTTAGAAATCTTGTCAAAACAAACATTTCTAAGAAACCCTTTAAAGATCTTGCACGATCCCATACGTAACGTAGCGTTTTTAGCGTGTGTTTGACAAAAATTATTTTTATTAATTTATTTTATTATACAACTTATTTTTGTTATTATTTATAGGTTTCACTGTACTTTTTGGTACTATTTATGGGTCCTATTATATTATTTTAATTAACTTTTACCTTTATCTACAATATTTTCAATAAAAAATTTTCAATTTCAACAAAATAAGTAAATTCTAAGGAGACCCTTAGTGTAATGGAAAAATATTGCATATTCCGAAGTGTTCTGAATATTTATGACTTTGACCAACTAAAGTCGGCTTTATCTGAATCAAAAAGTCATCTTTTATAGCTTCATAAATAAAAAAAATAAAAAAAATAGTCATCTTTTATCAATTTTTTCAAACATGTTTACAATGTTCAGAATATAGCTTCCTATGTGCATGTTCCATTCATCATTTTTTTTTCTTGGTCCTTACTCCCTATTGCCTCACCTTTTTCAAGTTGCTCAAGCTTTAAACAACTTGTCTGTTGAATTGTACTGTATCTGCGACCAGATAGTCACTGGTATTGGTCCTCAATTAGTGTAAATTATTACACACAAGGAGGCCATTTAGAAAGTTGTACTTCTTCATGAATAATTTTTTTACTTGTCTAATAGCTTTTAATTAGTAAACACTTCATTCATTTTTTATAAAAGGATTAACATCTAAATTATCTGAAACTTTAAAATTTAAAGTTTAAATGAAACAAAAACCTACGGTTTAGCTTTAACATACTGTTTTGTATTAGCATGGGAGTTCACAAGGTAACAAAAAGGTTGTTGTTAAATCAACGGACTCAACGATGTTTGGAGCTTAAGCTGTTTGATAATCTGTGTCTTAGGAATTTTGGTGCCAGTTTTAACGCTGAAAAACATGGGGTCTGCTGAAACTCATATGGAATCATATTTGAGGAGACCATAATGATTGCTTGTGTGTAATTCTCTCTTTTCTTTTTGCAAAATTTCAAGGTTTCATTAGCATTGACTGTGGTGGCGATGAAGATTACACTGACAAGGAAACCGGAATTCCTTACAAGTCAGATAAAGAATTAATAGATACTGGAATAGTTAACACAATACCCGCTGATTCATCCACAAATCTTGCACAGTATCTAAAGAACCTGAGAAGTTTTCCTCAAGGAAAAAGGAATTGTTACACCCTGAGACCAGAGCAAGGAAAAAACAATAATTATATGATCAGGGCAAGATTCTTTTATGGGAATTACGATGGCAAAAACCAGGCCCCTACATTTGATCTACATATCGGGGTTAATTTTTGGATAACAGTGGATATAGAAGAAGAAGGATCTTATTCTGTCATTTATGTTCCCTTGACCGATTACATAGATGTATGTCTAGTGAACACCGGCAATGGGATACCCTACATCTCAGCACTGGAACTACGGCTTTTGGACAATTCCATTTATCATACAGCAGGTGGGGCACTTACAAACCCAAAGCGATATGACATTGGCAGAGAAAGTGATCAATCAGGAGTCAGGTGAATTAGTTATACTTTCATGAGCTAAAAATAAATTTGTCAAACCACATCATGGATCTCATATTTGCATCATATTCATTTTAGTTTTCTTTCTACAACAGAATTGATGTCTATCACTGAATATTCATCTTCAATGGTATGGCTAGAACTTATTCAGTTTCATATGGAGAAATAATGGCATGCCCTTCATTTTATAATATCTCTGACATCACTCATGATTATCATCTTTACTGCTATATGTTCTAAAACTTAATATGATAAAAAAAACAAGCTCACCATCCGGCTGCATGCAATTAATTTTTTCCATGCCAACAGTATTTCTAAGTTTCTGGCTACCTTTATTTATTTTTATGTGGATCAATTTTAAATGCTCTTGAATGCCTACTAGTATAGTGGTATGTCAGGTTGTTGCGGTATTATTTTGTTCCAACACAATCTGAAAAAACTTCTCCCAATTAGGTATCCTGATGATGTCTATGATCGCTACTGGATTCCTGAACTAGATGATGATTGGGTTCAAGTCACCACAAGCTCGACCATAAATTCCCAGAATGCTAACAACATACCTGATATAGTGTTAAGGACTGCTGCCCAATCACAGAATGCTAGCATTCCCTTGAACTTCTCCTGGAGTCCACCAGATTCTCTTTCAAAATGTTATGTTTACTTTCACTTTGCTGAGATTGAGAAGCTTGAAGCTGGCCAGCAGAGGGAATTGACAATTAATTTGAATGGCCAGCACTACCTAACAGAGTCTATTAAACTTGATTATCTAAATCCAATAACCGTAGTACAAACTGATCATCCTAGTAGTGGGGAGCTGCTTAACTTTTCAATAACTGCAGCTGAGGGAACTAAGCTTCCTCCAATCCTCAATGCTGTTGAGTTTTTTGAGTTAAAAGAGCTCCCAAATAAACCTACTGCCATAGATGACGGTATGTTTTCCTCTCTTTTCTATCTTCCTTGCAAGTATTATGCTCAGTTTGCTGCCAACTTACATGAATAAGAGATACTTCAACTGCTTATACAAAAGACTTTAGAATATTAGTGACAGTCCTGTCAATTATAAGAAGAGGGGGCCTTTTCTAATTAGAACATGCTAAGCTATAAAAGCAACAATTGTTTCTAAGATTAGGAAGGCTCGATATATACCTGTGTTCCATAAAGAAGAGTTTGCAAGATGAGCCTTTGTTTGTTGCCAAAATAGAAAATGAACAATTTTACACTGTTTATTTTGATGAATACATTTCTATAAAATGAGTAATTTTTCAAAAAGAATTTTCTGAAAAATTATCCTATTTTCCTATGTTTGGTAATGACCTTAAAATGAGCTGAAAAATGTTTTTTTGGTGTTTGGTATGCGCAAAACATTATTAACATTTCTTATATAATTCAAAGCGTTAAAAACATGCATATTGTGTAAACCAACTGATGAAATCAAAATAAATTGAAAAACCAAGTATGAATTTGGTTTTCCAACTAAATTTTGGGAAAAGGCTTGCAATATAAATTTATGCCTACACCTACGCAACTCTATTAATAAATTAGATACTATCATAATTAATTGTCCAGTATTATTTTTGTAGACTCTCTATTTGTTATTCAAATTTATAGCCATAGGTGTTATTGATGATCTTCATCTTCAACCAAAATTTCATTTTCAATTTATATTTGACATATAAATTTATGCATACACCCACACAGCTCTTGGGTATGAGACAAGTTAATTGTAGATATCTATCATTGGGATTTTTTTATATTAAAATCTATCATCAGAATATGAATCATTAATTAACTGCAAAAGAAATCTTCAAGTTATTTCAAAATTTTGATGAAATGACGTGGTATCATGGGTTGCATTGTTATCAGTCACCATAGAATTTGCAATTGTTGATAGTTTGCTTTGAACACCACCAAACAAGGAAGATTTCTTCAACTGCTACAAATTTTGGATCTGATTGTCACGTTACAATCTTTTCATATTTCTGTTTCATTTTGTATTTATAATTCACATGCCTCTCTCTACCACTTTTTTCTTGAATGATCATCTATGAATTCTTTTTTTCCATTAAAAACAATAGTTGAAGCTATCATGGAAACCAAGGAACGGTACAGAGTGACTAAAAACTGGCAAGGTGATCCATGTGTCCCAAGGGAATTCTCATGGGATGGTTTGAACTGCAGTAACAACAATCCTCCAAGGATCATCTCACTGTAAGTACACGTCCAAAACATCAAAACTTGCATTGTAGTTTGCTGTGAAATTTCAATCAAAATATCATCTAATGGGAAAAAATCCTCATTAACTTGGAATTGGAGGCATCACTTAAAATGGATCCTCATTTTAATTGAGAAGAAAATGTGATGTATCATTATAGGAAATTGGACAATGGAACATCCTCCTTTCATATGCAATCAAGGAGGAGGAAAAAAAAAGTTTTGCCATGCTTTCTGATATTTAACTGAATGTATTTTCATATTGACATTCAAATACATAGTGCCCCCGGTGGTGGGTGTCTACTAATTGCATGGGAATAATTTTGTTAAAATTGCAAGTTATTTTTCAAACAATGGCAACAGCTCTTCCTTCTTTCATAATGACAAGCAGGAACTTGAGCTCAAGCAATTTGACAGGGGTGATTTCAACTTCATTTGCCAATCTGAAAGAACTGCAGTCCTTGTGAGTCTTCATTTTAATTGTTATTGATGTGTAGCATTCAGTAACTATACAATAATGCTAGCTGGACATTGGCTGGTCCAGCAACACCATCTGCCAGCTTGAGATTACCAATTGGCTGATGATGGATGATGGATCCCATAATTTCCAAAGGTGTTAATGCTTGAAGGGTGTATTTTTGGGATTTGATCCCAAGAATTTTCACTTAGTATTACATGTAAAAAAAAATTGAATATCAAGTTTTCATAAACATAAAACAATTATTTTGCTTAACATATATGGATATGTTTACTCAAAATCTTCCTAATTCCTGTTTCAGGGATTTGTCATACAATGACTTAATGGGGTCACTGCCAGAATTTTTGGCACAGCTGTGGAATTTGAACACCCTGTAAGTTGTTCTTTGATCTTTAGTATTTTTGAAATTTACTTTTGAGGGAAAGGAAATTGAGGTGATCTACATAACACTATGTTTGCAGTGATTTAAGTGGGAACAAGCTGACAGGTTCTGTTCCTGAGGTTCTTCTGAAAATGTCTGGTGATGGGAAATTGATCTTGAGGTTAGCTTATCTTCCATCCTCCAATATTTCACTTTCTTCATAATTCTGGTTTCATTTTTTCATTTTCTTTTGTTTTTTTCTTGTTTTTCTATCTTTTCCCTCTTATATGTGGTTTCTGTACATGCCAAATACTAGAAGTTATGTTTACTTGTTCACTGATTCGTAAATAAAATTTCTTTTATATTTTTTATGTTAATCTGTATTTCATGATGACAACACCATCTATGTTTAATTACGTTCTTACCATGGAATACTAACTTGATGCACTTTATGCAAGTGTCAGCGAAAATCCCGATCTTTGTCCATCAGATCCATGCAAAAGAAAGAAGAAAAAGCTGTTTGTTATTCCAGTTGTTGTATCATCAATAGCAGCAGTCCTGGTCCTTCTGTTCATCTTTAGTGCTCTAGCTATCTATAGAAGGAAAAAACATGGAGGTAGCTCTCTCTGTATTTTCTACTTCTGTAATTGTCATCACAGTTCAGTGAGGTGAGGTTTTTTTACAAGAGATGTGGCATCCAATCCTAGGTAGTCCTATTTTTCCTGTGGTACACCCAAGCCTTAATGAAAATTTTGAAAATAAATTATAGCAAAAACTAATTGTTTTTCACTAGAGGCCATTGTGACTGAGCACATGATCATGACAGCAAATTATGCAGTTGATTGACAAATGAATGCATCCAGGGACCACTTCAACATGTAAACGAGTGGTAAATGCACTCATTCTCTGCAATAATAATTACGTATTTGGGATGAAATAGCCCTTTTCCTTGGTCCTTACAAGGTGGATTTGGTTACACTATCCCGAGAGTTTATTTGCATCCCATGTCTAGAAGACTTTGGATTTAATCCTAGTAACAAGTCTGTTTGAGATGACCTAGATTCAAGGACACAAACATGAGAGAGTTAGAACATAAACTCTGCATATTCCTACACAACCCAATTTTTTTTAATATAATTGTTTTATTAGAATTATAGTAAAATGATTAAATTCACCATTTTGTAAGAGCTTAAGCTTTTTGAAGAATCGGTAATTTAACATGGTATTAGAGTAGGAAATCTTGGGTTTGATCCCTGACTTACTCTACCTCCCATTTAAAATGTTAAAAATCCCACTTATTCCACGTGTTGGGTCTCACTTATTTAGGGGGAGTGTTAAAATTATGGTTAAATGATTAAATCCACAATTTCCTAACAACTTAAGCTTTTGAAAGAATCAGTAATTTAACATGTACATGTTACAATTATGAAAGTATTCCTTCCTATAGGTATGGTTACCAAATCCATTATCAAATCACAAAATCAACAGTATAGCTACACTGAGGTTGTGAGCATAACTAATAACTTCAAAACCATCATTGGGGAAGGAGGATTTGGAAAAGTGTACCTTGGAAAACTGAAAGATGAAACTCAAGTTGCTGTTAAGTTCCTCTCTACTTCATCATACCAAGGCTATAAGGAATTTCGAGCAGAGGTTAGGTGCTTCTGGTCTTTCAGTTAGTTTGAAAAATTTATTTTAAATTGAAGCTGTGATGACACAAACATGCAGCTAAAAGATTTTCATTCAACTAAATGGAATCACTGATTTTGAAATACAGGCACAACTCTTAATGATAGTTCATCATAGAAACTTGGTTTCTCTTGTTGGATACTGTGATGAGGGTGAAAAGAAGGCACTCATATATGAGTACATGGCTAATGGAAATCTGCACCAACATTTATCAGGTATTTACCTTTTAACATTTGTGCTTAAATGCTCTTCATCCTATGACTTACTATAAGTTACCTTTGTCAAACTAAAAGCATGATTTAGTATGGGGTAAGACTGGATAGATATCTGTAACTGCACTTGATAGGCTTCTAGTAAGAGCAAGCCCACTAACACTGCTCATACCAAATGTGTGTCAAGTCATTTCCTGCAGGCAGTCCCATTTTGCTTGCTCTTATTAACACTTGATGCGAATGCTCTTCTCATAAAACAAAATAACCATCGCCACGAGACTGCAACATTCTTTTCCCTTAAGTGATGCCCCTTTGGTACTATCTAAACATATTAGCATGTGGGGAGGGAGTAAAAAGGTAATAAAAAATGATGAAAAGCATGAGAACTATACAGGGGTCCAGCTAAGCTTTTCACGATACAACTATTCAAAACATCATACCAAATTAAAACAAACCAAAAAAGGGGATGGATGAGGTACCAACTCGCCAATCTAAGCTTCATATGATTGAAGTATTGGTGCTGCTATTTTGTACAATTAGGATTATGAATGTGTATGTTTTTTGAACGCTTGCATGATTGTAAAACCAGAGAAATTTTCAATAACAACCCAGCTGAAAGAGATAAATTTATATGTTTTGGCTGCAGTTACAAACACAAATGTCTTAACTTGGAATGAGAGACTTCATATTGCAGTGGATGCGGCACATGGTTTGCAAACAAATCAAATACATGATTATTCATATTCAATATTTTTGGATTCGACTTTTTTTTAATTGAATGAGTTGACAATGGTTTTCTGGTGGTGTTGCAGGGTTGGAGTATCTACACGATGGTTGCAAGCCACCTATAATCCATAGAGATTTGAAACCTTCCAACATTTTATTAAATGAACACATGCAAGCCAAGTTAGCTGATTTTGGGCTATCTAGAGCTTTTGCAACTGAAAGTGACTCGCATGTGTCAACTCGTCCAGCTGGCACATTGGGATACGTTGATCCTGAGTAAGTATTTAGACCTAACAATTTGAACAGTAGAGTTAAAATGTATTTAAGTATCATGTACATATGCTCTAATGGAATTTGCAACAATAAGTTCGTTATCTTAAAATTTTCCACAACTTGGAATTTTCTATTCCACTACTTCAATTTACAACACAATAAATTTTTAAGTTCCTAGTCCAAAATCTGTAAAATTTACAACTTTCTCTCAATTGCAAAAAAAAAAAAAAAAAAAAAATTTATGTTTTTACAAGAACACATCATTCTAATTTGGATGGACATATCACTTTTTTAACTAGGGGGAGTTGTCCGAAGCATCTGGATGCCAACAGCTATTACTTAGGGTTCAAGTAATCAATCAATTAGTGATTTGTGCAAATAGGATATAATGAAAGTACTAACCAGCAACATTAAATCATGTGATGAGTTTCTTGTAATGATCTAATTGCTTGTGTTTTACATATAGATTTCAAGCATCTGGAAACTTCAATAAGAAAAGTGATGTCTATAGCTTTGGGATTATTTTGTTTGAGCTAATCACTGGCCGCCCTGCTATAGTAAGAGGCCCTATGAGAAACAATCACATACTTGATTGGGTTAATCCTTTGACTGAAAGGGGGGATGTTCAGAACATTGTGGATCCAAGATTAGAAGGAGAATTCAATACTAATTCTGCCTGGAAAGCTATAGAGATAGCCATGTCATGCATACCATCATTAGCTATCCAAAGGCCAAACATGAATCATGTGTTGTCAGAACTGAAGGAATGTTTAGCTCTGGAGATGACTTGTGGAAGTAGTCAAAGGATGGTAACTGAGGGCAATAAAAAAACTCCAAGCATTCCATTCAAAATGACCCATTTGGAGTATGAATCAAATATTTTTCCCTATGCTAGGTAGTAATTAAACAAAAGAAGTGTGATTATTGTCTCTTGTATAATATGTAACAAGTTTCTATGACATTAGTATTTTAAGAACTTTTTCTTTTTTAATAGTTTGATTGTTGGGAGAAGGAATTTGAACATTGGGTGTCTTTATTGAAAACACTAGAAAGTTCCAATTAAGTTATAAAACTATTGGCATGTTTTACAAACTTTTTATATCCTTGTTTCATGTTTGTGTTTTATAATGTATGTATTTTTTTTTTTGATATGTATAATATATGTATTGATATAACTTTCTAATTCACAAGTAAATTATAATATGCATAATTTGTATTTTTTTTCTTTCATAATTTGTATTTTGAATGTGTTTAACATTTTTTTCCTTTTTTAAGAAACATTAATTTAATGATAACTGAGTACCTTGGAATAGTTATAGAAAATGCACTAGAATATATGACCACTACAATGTCTCTAAATGTCGGGACATATTATGTCGCAGTCAAAGCCATCAGACCCTCTTGTTTTGGTGTATCACCAACTCATCAACATGCCACCAACAGTTACAACCTAGTAGCACAAACTGGCCCAAGAATTTTTATCCTAATAACTCTACCTGATCTCGCCCATAACTCGATTAATCTATGAAAGTTCAAAAACGTGTATAAACACCTTTGAACGTTTAGACCCCCAAATTACAACTTAACCAATTCAAGCAATATATCAAACAACTAGTGTGCGGAAACTTAACATATGCTATAATATGAAATTGGTAAAAACTATCTAAGCCAAAACAAAATATAATCCACAGCAGATAATAAAAAGACAAAGATAGAGAGGAAGGAAGATGCAAACACAAAGACAACACGCGATGTGTTATCGAAGAGGAAACCGAAGCCCTCGGCGTAAAACCTCTCCGCCGCCCTCCAAGCGGTAAACAATCCACTAGAAAATACAGTTGGAATACATGGACAACAATAGACCCTCCAAGCCTAATCTACCCAGTGCACCTAAGCCCTCCAAGCTTCTTGCTCCAACGAGGTTGCGCCGAACTTTTTTCTTTTCTAGCTTCCCGGATTCCGCTACTAGACCGTAGCATCAACCAATGAAGATTGGTTCCTTCCTAACTGCTTCCCAGAAATCCAAACAACTCTCTCACAGTAGAGATAATGGTGAGAATCAGGTTTGGTAAAATGCCTCTCAAGGATTTGACAATGGAGAGGAAGAGAGATGAGGAATTTGAAGAGACTCTAAGGTATAGATTGTGGGTGAATCAATCTTGTTTTTCTTTAGGGTTTCTCTCCCAAAATTCTCTCTGGAAGCTCTCTCACAATCGTGGGTAAAAGGAGTATTTATACTGGAGTGGGAGAGGAATGTGAAACGTTAGGTTTAACAAAACAGGGGTGGCTCGCGGCTTGACCTCGCGGCTTGACTAAGTCGCGAGATCCAGTCGCGAGATAACCGTATGGCCAGTTGTCCTGCTTTGTCCTGTAGTGCTCCAGCTTGCATGACTGTTCACCTTCCAGCATGCTTGGCACGTGTGCTGCGTCTGGCGGCTTGCAGTCGCGAGTCACCCGCGAGTCCCAGCCGCGAGTCTCTGTTTTCTTGCACACTCTTGAGCAATCTTCACTCTATCTCACTCACTACCCTTACATCAAACCCACCTAAATATAGGGTTACTAAATGCTGAATTACAAGCAAATTTGGCACGAAATAAAGCCAATTAGATGGTTGAATAAATTCAACCTTACAACCTAAACCAACATGTTTACTAGGTCTACTTGTAATTATTTGGTGTATATAGGACATGATTACTATACACGGTCAAGGGAATTGTCAAGTGGTCAAAAAGCTCTAAACATCCTCATTAGAAAAATAACACTCCGCCCCAAATGTTGGAGCAAATGGCGCACCCCTTTGAGATTTGTATAAATGTGACAGATAAGTCAATGCTTGAATTTCCTAACAAAATATTTTGTTTTTCAAAAAAAAAAAAAAAAAAAAAAAATCTTACCCAAATTATGGATGAAATGACATTCCTCCCTTCAAGTTTGTGTAAATGACACTTCACCCCTTGGAGGTTTGTACAAATAAAAAGAAATATTCTACTAGGGAAGTAACATTGTGAGAAGGCATGGAAAATTCTGTTGTATTTATAGAAAGTTAGAAACCTCACATGGAGAGTGTCATTTATACAAGAGCAGTGCTACAATCATAACAAGTTTTACTATATTAATTTACAAATTGATGTGTTACTAATCGTAAAGAAATAATTCAAATATTTAGTTGAGGTTGTTGAAACCCACCAATCAAATTCATTGTCACATTAGTTTGTAAATTTTATGTACTAAAACTTATAATACTTTTAGCATTTTCCTCTAAACAAAATGTATAGAGTAGCTTCATTTCAATATATAATTTAAGGGAGGTTGGTCAATTTACCTTTTTTTTTTATAATATTATTATATGGTGTAATGAATTTATTTATTGTGTATGTTGAAGAAGAAATTTCTAAATACAAAGAAATTTACAAATGATGAGATTTACATTCCCATCATTTATAAATTTCTTTGTTTAGTGGCAATCTTTGTAAAAAAATTTAAAATATGATAAATGTAAATTTGAAGTTTGGATATAATTGTAAAATTCTTCTCTATAATGTATACTATGTTGGTTGAATCAATTAAATAAGTAGTTTCCCCGGTGAAAATCAAAAACCCAGTTAGAATATCCCAATGATAAGTACATTTTTTTTTTTCATTAATACAAGTTCGTTTTTCGAAGCTCATCTTTGCTTAAGTTTGGAGATAAAAACAAACAAATATAATAATTAAAAGGTTGCAATAAGAAGAAGACATGAAACATGAATAAAGACGGGTAAAAGCGTAAGAGGGTAAATTAATTTTGTATGTTTTTAGACCTCTTAACACAAGTTGTTTAACCTAGTTATTTATCCAAGTGATTACTTAGATAAATTATTTAGTTCTAAGTTAACAAAATAATATCATATCATGCAAATAATGCAAAAATAAAAATAACACCACGATATGATGATCCAGGATAACCTAACTGGTAAAAAACCTAGGGAGAATTTAACTTAACTATCCTCAAGGTAAAAACAGATCTACTATGAAAGAATTGAAGTTTTACAATAAGACTTGGACCACTGACATCCTATTGCTACCTCCAGTAGAAAACTTACTACTATGACCATATGACAGCTCCGAGTCCACGAACTACTTCTTTCTTTGATCTGCAGCAACCACAAGTTCTCTTACGTGTGACTTTGAGACTCCACTCAAAGGTTTTAGATCGTCTTTAAAGTTCTTTATGCAGCAACTGAAGAGATCATGAAGTTCTTGAAGCGAATCTTGATCTTGATAACTCTATGTTTGTGTATGAAGGTAAACACCTCTAGATCTCACAAAAGATTCAACACACAACTCCTTAAAGACCTCTAAAATGTGGCTAGGGTTTTTCCTTTTATACTTGAAGTAAAACACTTAGCCCTACACGTCATATGAGCTTGTGCTGAATTGGAATTTCGGTAGAAAATTAAATCTGCACGAGCTTCAATCCATCAAGTCTAATTTTCGATTGATCAAGTCTTGCAGATTTTGACCAATAAATCTTGCAATCACTTGATTCCAATTTTATATTAAATCATACTTTGAGCATGCCTAGATCTAGACTCTATGTTTTGATCATGGTTTGCCAACATAAAACACATTAAAGTTCTAATACATTAGTTCCTAAAGTCTTAGAACCTAACAATCTCTCCCTTTGACAATCCGTGACAAAACACATTATAAAAAGTAAAATGCTCAAAGAAAAACAACCCAATCAATTAAAAAACCCTAATTACAATTCAACATAACCACTATCTATCAGTTGCCAAAGTAGACACCAGCCACGATTGAATTAACCTGTAAATTCCTGAAACACTAAACAAAAGCATAAACGCATGTGTGGAAAATACAAGTAAACCAAAATAAACTTCTTGATTTTACAAAACATAAAATAAAAAGACATATACCATGAATAACCTTATAATATAAATCAAAAACCTTATAATATAAATCAAAATCAATGTACCATAATCTGAAACAAGAAACATAAAAGCATAAAAACAATAAACACATAATGTGTCCCCTTAACATATAAAACCAATAAGTAAAATAAATACATCAAAACCAAAAATACATATCAAGTGTCTCCTAGATACAATCTAGCCAACAAAAATCTCTCCCCCTATCTCTATGTACTCCCCCTTTTTGTGACATATTGCCAAAGGGCAATCATGACTCATCGAAGGATGGAGCCAGTGGAGTAGAACCTCTAGCATTCTCCAAATTTGCCCATAAGGCCGCAACCTCATTGAGCAAATCTAACAAAAGCTGTCCATGCACCGCTTGAACGGTCATAACCGTATCCAACATGGTACGCATAGAAGAGGCATTAGATGTAGACGGTGGAGGATCCACGGCAGCTGTGGGGTCCACATAAGCCTCAGCAGAAGGATCACTTGAAGGAGGAGCTCGAGATGCATCACCTGTAGAAGACTTGACACGAGGGCATTTAGAGCTTGCTTTCAACTGAGCAGCCCTTTGCCTAAGGAAGGTGACACCTATAGGAGCTATGATACGTACAGGCTCAGACGTGGGGAAGTCATCTAAATCTATATCTAAAAGAATCTTATGAATAAAAAATGGAAAGAACAAACCATGGGATTTGGCACTACTCGTATGAACCTCAACAAGTGAACAAATGAAAAGGGTGAGAAACCTCATAGGAGCATAAGTGATGAGAGCATACAAGAATGCACATCTCTCAATAGGAATAGTATGGACATGTGAAATAGGCCAAAGACTATGACATGATATCCTAAAAACCAAATAATTGTGCTCAGTAAGCTCATGAGAGGTGACTCGAGGATCAGTACCCCAACTAATAGAAGTACCGATAATGAGGGGCATGATGTCATCAAGATGAGGAGATTCTATGTAAGGATACACAGGCTGCTATACCAAAGGTACATCAAAAGCAGATGCCACTACCTCAGAGGTAATGACATATTTTTCACCCTTTATCCAACTCTTCACAAAATGAAGGTTGGAATCATCGAAGTGGATAGAGAGGTTCGAATAGAACTCTCTAATCAAAGTAGCTAGAGGGGGATGCTCAACATCTAAGAGAGGTAACCAACCAAAAAATCAAGGATAGGTTGCATTAGAGAGAGTTGGAGCACAAAATTTATCAACAATTAAAAATCTATATGATGCATGTAATGAATGCACATATGATGCATGCTCTAATACATAAAAAATAAAAATAAAAAATAAAAAATAAAAAAATTCAATTTCTCAACATTTACAGACAATTGACTCGATCAAAGAGGTTTAGTTCAAAAATCCCAAATTTTGAAAAACCCAATTTCAAAACCAAATCAAATTGATCAATTAAGCATTACACTAGTTAGGAAACATCATATAATGACTTAATTTATCAATTTCACAAGCCAATTTCATAAATTTAATCCCAATTGAACAAAATCCCCAAATTTCTCAAAGTACCAAACCCTAGAATTTCCAATTGCTCTCAAAACACCAAATTAATCAAATTAATGCATGGGAATCCTATTTATAACATCTAAGAATAAAGACTCAATGATCAAACATGATTAAAAACAACCTAAAAATCAAAAACCCCAAATTTCCTATGTTCGAAGATTTTAGAGAAAAATGCATGAAAATGCATGAAAAATGTGAATAAATTGAAAAATAGAGGGTATAAAGGTCTTACCAATGCTTGAGGACAAAAACCCTTAAAGATTGGTGGAAGAAAAAGTCAAAAAACTTGAGTTTTGGATCGGTCGAGACATAAGAAGACAAAAGGAAAGAAAAGTTTTGAAAAAACTGAAGAACACGTAATGGAAAGGAACCCTTTTGTTCTTTTCTTTTGAAAGTAGATCGGTCAAGTACCGATTGGGTACCAATCAAGCCAGGTAGAAGCTTTCCTTTAAAAATTTTAAAAATTTCGATCGGTCGAAAATTGGGTTCAATCAATTGAAAAACAGATTCGATTGATCGAGCACCAATCCAGCATCAATCGAACCAGGCAGATCCAAGCTTTAAAAATTAAGGGATTTTCGATTGGTCGAAGAACATACTCGATCGATCGAAAATCTGGAAAAAATGAATTTCTGAAAAACAGCAGGAGTTTTATGCAGAAAATACTCAAACCAACTTATTTCATGAATGAGATGCATGAGTATGAGTTTAAAAGTTTTTCAAAAACTCTTGATTTCAACCCAGATATTCCAAGACAAGATTATGACACATTTTGTCCCCAAAATTCAATCAATGAACATATTTTGTATCAAAATCAAAGGACATATAATCTTGGATGGCCAAACCAAAATCACACACAATTTCATGTACTAAGTTTAGCAAATAATAACTTGTGTAGTGTGTGCAACTAGTAACAACATGAAATACATGTGAGGTGATATGTAGATAGAAATCAACCACGATTTCTACATTATTCATCACGTAAGTTTGAAAGTGACTATCACCTAAAGAGTTACATCCTATAACTCCCACATCTCCTAAAAAACAAGCTTGTACTCGTGTAATTTTTTTATTTTTTATTCTTATAATGTACATGGCATTTTTATTTCTTTGCTTTTTTTTTTTTTTTTAAATTTTATTTATTTATTTCAAGGCTACACCTTATTTTCTTTTTGTGCATGTACTACACTTTCTCGAGCACATCATCTTACGATATGCATTAAGGTATTCATGATTGGCTAGTAAACAGTGGTGAGATGGTTATTTATGCCTTTCTCTTAGGATTTTTTAGTCCTTATAATCAAAAGCATGTGACTTCAAAATCAAGATCACGTGATCAAAAACTATAAACAACTCTCACACAACATGCACTACATAGCTAAAACTAGCAAAGTGTAGAAAAAAAAAGCTCATCCAAACTAAACAAGGTACACAAGCATGTTATGTAAAAGTAATATGGTCAACCTTAACTATAAATCCAAGATATGTAATACAAAACATATCCTTCTACATCCCTCTTTCCATTTTTTTTTTTATTTAAAAGGAACAAACAAAAACAACCTAGTATGAAATGCATGAATGTAATGCAATGCAAATCCTAAAAGCAAAAAGAAACAAAACTTCAAGAAAAGAATTGTCACAAAGGATTTTGAGATGAAGCACAAGGACCATGGAGCCAAGGATGACTAGGGACAAAGAATTACACCAATCACTTGACGAAGTGTCTCAAACTTCCATCAAGAGGTTTGGTGAAGATGTCAACATTCTAACGTTCAGTAGGGATATATTCCAGAACCATAATCTTTCTTTCTACTAGATCTCTAATAAAGTGATATCTAATCTCTTTGTGCTTAGTCTTAGAATGTTGGACAAGAGTCTTTGAGATATCGATAGCACTAGAATTATCACAATAGATAACCATGGTGTCCTGTGATATCTCATAATCACCTAAAAGCTTTTTTATCCAAAAGAGTTGTGAACAACAACTTCCAGCAGTAATATATTCTGCTTCTGCAGTATAGAGAGATAGAATTTTGCTTCTTACTCATCCAAGCAACTTGATTGGCCCCTACATAAAAACACCCACCAATGGTGCTTTATCATTGGCGTTGCTAGCCCAAACTGCATCTAAGTATCTAGCAAGAGACATATTGGACTCGTTGCAATAGAATAATCCATAATCACAAGTTCCACTAACATATTTTTATTATTCTTTTAATAGAATTCAAATGCGAAACTTTAGGAGTAGCTTGAAACATAGAGCATACACCAACACTAAAAGTAATATCTAGATGACTAGCACTCAAATACAAAAGACAACCAATCATGCTTCTATATAATGTAACATCAACAGACTCACCTGAAAGATCATTGGTTAACTTTGCATTTGTAGCCATTGGTGTTCTAGCGTGTGCAGCCTTTTCGAGTCCAAATCTCTTAACAAGGGTTCTAGCATACTTTGCTTGGTTGATGTAAATTCCAGAATCTGTTTGCTTCACCTGTAATCCCAAGAAATAAGTCAGTTCACCAACCATACTCATTTCAAACATCTTCTTCATTTCACCTGCAAAAGATTTAGCAAGAGAATCATTAGTAGCACCAAAAACAATATCATCAACATAAATTTGAGCTACTACAAAATAATTCTTATCCTTCCATATGAAGAAAGTGGTATCTGTAAATCCTCTCTTGAATTCATGCGCAGTGAGATAGGCAATTTACCTATCATACCATACCCTAGGAGCTTGTTTCAACCCATAGAGTGCTCTCTTCAACTTGTAGATGTCATTCGGTCTGTGAGGATCAACAAAACCTTTTGGTTCTTCAACATACACCTCTTCTTGCAACATCTCATTCAAGAATGCACTCTTAACATCCATTTGATACAACTTGAAATTCAAATGACTTGCTATTGCCCAGAGTGTAACACCCCACAAATTTTGATACTAATTTAATTCTTATATATAAATTAAAAAAGAGGCCTACAATTAAATGGATTTAATTGATTTGGGCCTAAGATATTTAAATAAGATAATTATTGTAGTATAAGAGACCCAAGTGAGATGACTTAGGTATATATATATATGGGCCATAAGCTTTAAAAAAAAATGAAAACCCTAGCCTTTTATCTGAGTTATATGTGTGTATATATATATATATATATATATATATAGGAGATCTCCCCTCTTTTAACGGCATCAAGCAATCTTCTTGTTTTTAGTCTTCTTTACGGCTGTGTGTGGGAGAATCAGATCAGCCCTCCTCATTACTTGGGTTCTTTTATTTATGTGATACCTGGCAAGCGTCTATATAGCTTAAGGGCTATTGATATCTCACACACCTAGGATAGAGAATGTTTATGTATATTAGTCTATGTACTACACAGATTACAGGTGGTTAGGCGTGGACTTAGGAAATTAGTTTGTCACCATGCTAATGAGAAAAAGCTACTTATGGTTTACTATATTATTGCACTATCTATCTAAGTTCACAATTTTTCATTCACACACCTGCCAATGTTCAAAAACTTGTCTAGCTTTATTATTAAGTCTAGTGGCATCAGGGGAATAAAGGTCTAGCTATGGGATTGATAAAATTAAGATATAATGTTGGCTTCAACTATATATTAGATTGACCAAATATCTATCTTTCAGCTATATTGGAGTTTCTTGAATATCTATGATTAAATTAATGGGAAAAATTTGATTAGTCAGAGCCAAAAATCTGATTATGTAGCAATATTTGTAAGCTCAAAAATCTGATCAAAGCTGAAAGTGAATTGGAGAGTTAGGTAAATAAATGGAGAATTTTGGATATATCAGTATTGTATAGGATAAAATTGTTTAAGTGTGAAAACTAATTTTAAGTGGGAAATTGTGTATTGATGGACCTATCTTTGGTGTCGCTAGGTTCTAATTCTACTGATTTGTTGTGATTCAAGGGAGGTTGGTTTCATATTATTGCAAATACGAGGTAAGTGGTATTTACTAATTTTGGGGGTTTTCCCAAAACAGTGTTGATTATTAAACTATTCTATATTAAAGAAATATGTTAATATTCTATAAATAAATTGATATCTTATGAATGTTTGATGTGCACATTGACTATTCGTTATATGAAAAACTTGTGGGACAACCTGAATTTATTTAAACTTGTATGTGTGAATATATCTTTATATTTTTTAGAATTGTGAATGGATTATTTTTGTGAGCATATTGAATATGTTTTGAAAACTTATGGCAAGTTGTGATTAAAAGTTCAGTATTGTATTTAGCCCTTAGTAAGGGACAATCATACTATAGCTAGTCCTTAGCAAGGGACAGTCCCAAAAAAGAGGACAGTGCACATTTGATAACTCCTTAGCAAGGGAGTATACTATTAGGGATCCAAACATGAAGCTCCTTAGTAAGGGAGTGCACCTTTAGGTTTCAAAGGAGCCATCCTTAAGAAAAGGGATGAAAAGAAGGTTCTAGTCCTAAAAGGGATAGCACAACCTTATTAACGGGGGGTAAACATTGACCATGAGAAAAGCTTGGGAAATTGTTTATATGATGGTATTGATATATATATAAATATATATATTATGATAGCTCACAATATAAAGATATTTTTTTATGTGAAATATTTGATGACAAAATATTGATGAGTTACAAGTTATGAATTTGTTGTAAGAATTATTTATTTGAAAGGTTTGTTCCCACACCCCAATGTTAGTGAATTCCACTTATTGAGTTATCTCACCCCCCCCCCCCTTTTTATTTCCCCTTACAGATATATTAGAGGGATTATTGGAGTAAAGATTCTTGGAAGACAACAATTACGAATTATTTTATGGAACTGAGGATTTTATTATTATCTTTATGGCATTAAACATTGTATTGGAGAATTATTTTGAGGATGTTTTATCTTTGGTGTATTAGAGCTCTGACATTTGTGATGAGATTTTAGGTTATTGGTTGCTTTTATTTAATATTTTTTTATGGATTATTTTAGATTGAATAGACTTTTATTGTTTATGATTTTGGGGCGTTACAAAGAGTATCTTGATGGATTCCAATCTTGCTACCGGTGCAAAAGTCTCATCAAAGTCAATCCCTTCCACTTGTGTGTATCCTTGAGCAACAAGTCTTGATTTATTTCTAATAACTGTTCCATGTTCATCTGACTTGTTCTTGAAAATCCACTTAGTTCCTATCACATTCACTCCATTTGGTCTAGGAATTAGCTCCCACACTTCATTCCGAACAAATTGATAAAGTTCTTTATGCATAAAATTAATCCAATCAGCATCTTGAAATGCTTCATCCACTTTCTTTGGTTCGAATTGGGAGAGATAGCATGAGTGAATAATTACATTCAAGGCTTTAGATCTCAATCTCATGTTATGATTTAGACTACCCAATATGTTTGTGGTAGGATGATTTAACTTTACTCTAGCAAATAGACCTTTGACCAGAGATGTTGAGGTACCTTTTTGTTTAGATGAAGAGCTAGGCTCACTTTGTTCTTGTTGAGTTTCATGAACAGGGGTAGATGGTTCTGAAACAATATCATTCAATAGTTGTAGTTCTTCATTGCTATGTGTAAAGTTGTGATTTACAAATATGTATTTTGTTGGCTTTTATTCTGTGCCAAATTTGATTGTAATTTTATTCAATCTTATGTATCCTGTATTTATTGTGGGATGTGATTGTAAGGGTTGTGTGTTAGAGAGAGAAAGTGTGAAGACTCAAGCAAGTGAAGCCAGAAGAATTCTCACGGGTGTCTCGCGACTAAGCTTCCCACGAAGTGAAGCATATGCCTTGCACATGATTGGAATGTGAAGAGTCTGTACAGATGGAGACAGCTGTGTCTCGCGAGTCTCGCGGGTAAGGCCTTCCCGCAAGACACCTGCGAGACATTCTATTTTGCCAGTCTGTACTGCCTGACACACACTTTCTGTACCCTTATTATATATGCCCTTATTACCCATAAATATGATAAAGAGCTTCAGAGAGAAAACCCTAGCTAAAACACTTGAGAGTTATAAATTGTTATACCAAAAATTCTCTACACCCTTGTTTGTGAGATTTCCTCATCTCCTACCTCTCCATTTCTATACCATTGAGAGGTTGATAGCCCAAACACTTACCACACCCTTTGAGAGTGTCCAGTGAGTTTTTGGTGTTGCTGGGAAACAATGGAAGAAGCCAAGGATGACAGATGCAACATGGAGCTTGTTGCGGGATCCGGAGAGCTAGACGAGACACGATTCCGAGAAGCTTTGTTGGAGTAGGAGCTTGGAGGGCTTAGGTATAGATGGTAGATTAGGATTAGAGGGTCTCTTGCTTACCCATGTATCCCAACTGATTGTCTAGTGGATCAGGTTTTTCGCCGAGTTCTTTGGTTTCCTCTTTGATAACATGTCTCGGTGTTATCTGTATTTGCATCTCTCTTCCCTACTCTTGTTTATTTCATTTTACTATTGTGTTGCTTTAATTATGAAGTAGAGTAGCTCTATTGTTTGTTTGGTTGCATTTACACTATTTTGCACTTAGTATTAAGTTAGTGTAAAATCAATTAAGCCGTAATTTGAATTGGGGGTCTAAACAAGCTCTTGTGTTTTCACACATTTCGAGCTTTCAATTGGTATCAGAGCGGGTACACTTGTTTTGGTTTCATTACCTAATTGTGATCCTTAACCCCTTGTGTGTTTTGCCATAGATAATGCTTTGTATGCTTCTATGGTTGTTGATGATTGTAGCATGCCATGTGTTTGTGAAAATGCCTCTATGAGTGTTTATCCTCATGATTGTGATGCCATGTTACATGAATCTTTGGGTGTTGTTGATATTCCTAACATCAAACTCTTGAAGAAAAATGCTTTGAAATTTCATAAGAATTTGAGCAAGTTTCAGTGTGAAAAGGATAATTTGATTGCTAAACTCAATGAATCCAATAAATTGGTTGAGAAATATAAGAATCTTGCTGAAATTTCTCTTGAAAAGCTGAAAGAGTTTGAATGTCTGAATGTGGACTTAGATGCTAAACTTGTTTTGTCTAACAAACTTGTTAATGATCTTAAATGTGAAAATGAATCTCTTAAGATGCATGCCAAGTGTTTGATTGCTGAACCTGTTGATAAAAATAATGAAAATATCTGTTGCAATCATGTTGTGGTACCCGATTTTGTGCCTATTGTGTGTTCTACCTCAAAGGACAAATCGGTGTAGATTCCTCCACCTAAAAGGAATCAAAAGGTGGAGAGAAAGACTCTTAAGCCTAATCTTCTGTTTAGGTCCCATCTAAAGGAATTGAGTGGATCTAAGTTTGTTCCTAATTGCCACCATTGTGATGTGATCGATCACATAAGACCTCAATGCCCTAAGTTAAAGAGAGAACAAACTCATGTTGCTAGATCCCTTCCTAAAAGGCCTAGTGGACCTAAACCCAATGTTTGTCACCATTGTGGTGCCTTTGGTCATCTTAGACCACATTGCTTTAAGTTTCAAGCTCTTAAAAGAATCAAAAGAAAAGAGAAACTTGAGTTGTTTGGAAGGTGTGCTATGAAAGCAAAACCAATTTTAGGGGGAAAATGGTAAGTTGTTGGAAAAAGTTTTTGATGTTCTTACCTTCTTGTCTATGTGCATCTCCAGTTCATATTCTTCCAACCCTTGTCTCACTTCTCATGAGACACTCATTCCAAACAATCATTCCATTTGGATGAGGAAGAGTTCCTATGGTTGAGCTTTTGCTCATTTGGTCTTTAATCTAATTCTTTCGATCTTTGTAGGACCCTTCATGCATTAGATGCTTCGTTGTCATGCATTTGTACATTTTGCATCTCTTTATATGCATTGTTCTATTTTTGTTTTTGATCTTACTTTTATGTCTTTATTTTGTGTGTGTAAAAATCCAAAACCACATAAAAAGTGAAAAATTTAAAAAGTTCGATCGCATAAGTTTTGGGCACATATCACATGTGAGTTTGGCTTAGTACCTTCATACTAATGGCATTGCATTTACGAGCTTAGCTTGTTATGTATGCACATATATCTTTGTGGGAGAAATCTTGAAAACTATGTATGATTGTTGTAAATAGATCTTCAAGCTTGTCATGAGTGATGGTCAATAGTCTTGATGGTCTTGATACTTGCATAGACTTGTGCCTATATCTCTTCCCACTTTATTTTTATGTTTTTGCTATAGAGCTCACCAAATGTAAATCTCTAAATGAAAAGAGATATTGAGCTGCAAAAGCTTGTCGCATATACTAGTATTTGACTAGGAAAAAGGGAAAGCGACTTTTAAATTAAAATGAAAAGTTGCTCAAAAGCCAAAGGCTAACTCTCATTGTTGAAATATCAAAAATTTCAAGCACCAATCTCAAAAAGAGATGAAATATTCAAAAAGGATCAATTATAATGTATTATGCAGAAGCCAAATGAAAAGCTTCAAAGATTTTGTAATCATTTTTGTGGGATGTCATATATGCTCATTTCTATAATTGAGATAGACTACTTGATTTCGTATTAGTTGTGTATGACTTAATTGAATTAATCATTAAAGTTTCACTCTAGTCTAAGAACTATTCCACACTTGATCCACACACACAACACACAAGTTTAATGTTCAATGAATGCCTATTTTATTTGTGTGGTTGTACATGTTCAAATGTGATGTGTGTGTGCTCAACCATATATGGATCAAACCAAAAAGATTTATGTTCTTTTTGTTTGCTTTTGGAAGTGATTTGTATCACCCATGTTTTTCAAATTGTTTTTGTGTGAAAAACATGTTTTCTGGGTGTTTTCATGACCCATTTCACTTGTAAGCTCAGCTGGGAGTTACATGTTCCAATTCTCAAGTTTTTTCAGCTTTACACAGAGAGTTTCGCGATTGTTTCGCGGCTGTTTCGTGAGTAAGGCTTACCAGCGAAATTTTCGCTAGAAGCTAACCAGCGAGATACCAGTGAAAATTTTCAGATCAGCTTTTTAAAGGTTATTTCATGGGACATTTGTTTTAAATGCCACCCATCTTCTCTCAAACCCCTGTTTTAATGTTTCTACATCAAAACCCAAATAATTCAAGTTTTTTTCATTCGATTAACATCTCTAAGGTAATCTTTAACTCTTTTCATTGATTTTGATTCTTAGATTATGTTTTTGGGGGTTTTATGTTCATAGTTGAAATTTTCTCAAATAGGAGTTGGAAAACTTATTTTTTGTCAATCTTTTTGATTGGGCTTTGTTTTAAATAATGATTTACTTTGGATGTTGGCCCCTTGTGGCAAAAATAATATGTATTTAGGCAACATTTTCATATGTTCATGCATTGTGTAACATACATGTGTAGTGTGTGCACTCTAAGTGTTCGATAAAATGCCCAAATGGCATTTTGTTGTTGATTTGGTCTCCGATGAGTACCAAACTTTGGGGATCACCATAATTATTCATGTTTATCATGTTTAATCATTGGTGGTGTGTTTTATGCACTTTGCCCCTGTGTGCTTATTCATGCATTGGTCATGCATCTCACATGCACACTAGATGCATACTAGATGCACCTTACTACACATACTCTAACACTTGACATGTTTTGCACTTCTCTCATGCTAGTTAAGTCTTTTTAGACCTTTTAGCACTTAACATATTCTTGTGTTTATGTCATGCCTAGGTTTACATCATGTTCTATCATCCTTAGCATGTCATGCTCTTTATGCTTTGTAGCATTTTTTTAAGATGTTTTTGTCTTTCGTTTGAGCTTCATTTTCTCATTCATCTTGCACCCCTCATGCATCATCTTTCAACCTTGTTTGTATCTTCTTTTCTTTCCCTCCATCCTCTTGATTCATTTGTCTATTTGTGACAAAAAGGGGGAGAAGATTTTATGACTCATGTGCACATTCTTAGGGGGAGAAATTCTACCTCATGCACATTCGTAGGGGGAGAAATCCATAGGGGAGAAATCCATAGGGGAGGTGCATATATCAAGGGGGAGAAGACATTCTTTTATGAGAAAATTTCTTTTATGAGAAAACCTTGCTTTACCTTATGCTTGTTTTCTTGGTGTTTTATGGTGCTTTGTGTTCTATGCCTTATTGCTCTCATCGCATCATGTTTATGTGTTGAACATCCATACATCCTTATGCTTGTTCGGATGATCATTTGCTTTGCTATGTGGTCATTGTAGTCATTTCTATATGACTGTTTTGGTGTATGATCAAGTTGCTCATATGTTTCATATCATGTTTACTTGATCGCAATTTACTTGTTACATTATACTTGTCCTTTTATTACTTGATTTACCCTGAGGGTCTAATGTGTTTTGTGCAAGTGTTTTAGGTTACAGGTATATATGTTCCAAGTTCATCACAGCTCCTAAGATTCATGATAGGGGGAGAAAGAGAGAAAGAGCTTTGCGCTACATCAACTATGTTTGCTTTGCTCATAGTTCATGATTATGCTTAGCTATTTAAAATATTATTTTGTAACTATCTCAATGCTTGTGTAGCATTCTCTGTGTACTTTTAGATATTGCTAAAATGTCTTAAGTACTTAACACTTGTTCCCAGGTAGGATTGTTCCTAGATGCATATACTTCGTGTATTTTGCATTGGTTGTGTGATTGTACATGCAAGTAATCATAAGTGATTGCTTTATTATACATGTCCAGATGAACATTTACTTGTTATATGTTCATTGGAGTCATTCTTTAATGATTGACCTTGTTTGATTAAGTGTTTGTTTGCATGATATCTACTGTTTACATACTTGATCGCATTATGCTTGCTCTTGTTCATACCTTGTGTTCAAATTGTCATAAGCTTAATGAAAGTTTTGTTTATGTGCGAGTGTTTCAGGTTACAGGTATAAAATTTCAAGTGCTCCACAGTTTCTAGATTAGGTGTGAGTGAGTTTTGCCATTGTTCCTAAACTCATGTTTAAGTCTAGAGTCTATTGTTAGGGGTTTTGTCACGAAATAGCCAAAGGGGGAGATTGTGAAGTTGTGATTTACAAATATGTATTTTGTTGGCTTTTATTCCGTGCCAAATTTGATTGTAATTTTATTCAATCTTATGTATCCTGTATTTATTGTGGGATGTGATTGTAAAGGTTGTGTGTTAAAGAGAGAGAATGTGAAGAGTCAAGCAAGTGAAGCTTGAAGAATTCTCGCGGGTGTCTCGTGACTAAGCTTCCTGCGAAGTGAAGCATGTGTCTTGCACATGACTGGAATGCGAAAAGTCTGTATAGATTGAGACAGCTGCGTCTCACGAGTATCTCACGGGTAAGGCCTTCCCGCGAGACACCTGCGAGACATTCTGCTCTGCCTAATACATACTTTTTGTACCCTCATTACATATACCCTTATTACCCACAAATATGATAGAGAGCTTTAGAGAGAAAAACCTAGCTAAAACACTTGAGAGTTAGAAATTGTTATACTAACAATTCTCTACACCTTTGTTTGTGGGATTTCCTCATCTCCTACCATTCCATTTCTATACCATTGAGAGGTTGATAGCCCAAACACTTACCACACCCTTTGAGAGTGTCCAGTGAGTTTTTGGTGCTGCTGGGAAACATTGGAAGAAGCCAAGGATGGCAGATGCAACATGGAGCTTGTTGCGGGATCCGGAGAGCTAGACAAGACACGGTTCTGAGATGCCTTATTGGCGTAGGAGCTTGGAGGGCTTAGGTACAGAGGGTAGATTAGGCTTGGAGGGTCTCTTGCTTACCCATGTATCCCAACTGATTGTCTAGTGGATCGATTTCCACTTGGACGGCGGCAGAGAGGTTTTTCGTCGAGTTCTTCGGTTTCCTCTTCAATAACATGTCTCGGTGTTATCTGTGTTTGCATCTCTCTTCCTTACTCTTGTTTATTTCATTTTACTGCTGTGTTGCTTTAATTATGAAGTAGAGTAGCTCTCTTGTTTGTTTGCTTGCATTTACACTATTCTGCACTTAGTATTAAGTTAGTGTAAAATCAATCAAGCCGTAATTTGAATTGGGGGTCTAAACAAGCTCTTGTGTTTTCACATATTTCGAGCTTTCACTATGCTTCCCAACATACTCTTCAGGAAGAGAATCTTCAACCTCCATAGTCTTCTCTTGAATTGGAGGAGTGTATCTGAATGAGATTCTGGACATAGTTCATCATTGATCACCATATTTGAAGACTCCATGACTGTTTTAGTTCTCAGATTATACACCCTGTACGCTTTACTAGTGGTAGAGTAGTCTAGAAAATATCCCTTGTCACTTTTTGCATCAAACTTTTCTAGGTTGTTCCTATCACGCAAAATGTAACAGTCACTTCCATATATCCTGAAGTATTTTACAACAGGCTTCTTTCCTCTCCAGAGTTCATATGCAGTTTTCTTGGACTTAGGTCTAAAATACATTCGGTTGAGTGTATGACATGCAATGTTAATTACTTCTCCCCAGAAAGACTTGGGCATCTTCTTGTTATTCAACTTGACACGAGCCATTTCTTGAATAATAATTTATTTCTTGTCATATGCTTGGAACAACAACTATCCAAATGTCAAAGACAAGAATCACGTTGTAACACACATAATTATCATCACATGTAATTAAACCAAGATACTCAAGGAAAAACTTAACACGCAACAAGCCATATGATCCAAAAATATAAAATTTGGATTTTAAAGAAAAAGAACTTTAAAGAATCCATGACAACTAGGGTCAAAGATCAACTCTTAGATCAAAAGATCTAAACACAAGAGCTAGTTTGCTCTGATATCACTTGTAAGTTTTTAGACCCCTTAACACAAGTTGTTTAACCTAGTTATTTAGCCAAGTGATTACTTAGATAAATTATTCAGTTCTAGGTTAACACAATAATATCATATAATGCAAATAATATGGAAATATAAAGAACACCACGATATGATGACCCAAGAAAACCTAACGGGTAAAAAACCTAGGGAGGATTTAACCTAACTATCCTCAAGGTAAAAACAGATCCATTATGAAAGAATTGAAGTTTTTACAATAAAACTTAGACCATTAACATCCTATTGCTACTTCGAGTAGAAAACTTACTACCACGACCACGTGATAGCTCTGAGTCTACGGACTACTTCTTTCTTTGATCTACAGCAACCACAAGTTCTCCTACTTATGACTTTGAGACTCCACTCAAAGGTTTTAGATCTTCTTTAAAGTTCTTTATGTAGCAACTGAAGAGATCATCAAGTTCTTGACGCGAATCTTGATTTTGATAACTCTATGTGTGTATATGAAGGTAAACACCTCTAGATCTCACAAAAGATTAAACACACAACTCTCCAAAGACCTCTAAAATGTGGCTAGGGTTTTTCCTTTAATACTTGAAGTAAAACACTTAACCCTACACATTATATGGGCTTGGGCTGAATTGGAATTTCAGCAGAAAATTACGAGTTTCGATTGATCGAGTCTAATTTTAGATCGATTGAGCATTGCAGATTTATTAGATTTTGACCAATAAATCCTGCAATCACTCGATTCCAATTTTACATTGAATCATACTTTGAGCATGCTTAAATCTAGACTCTATGTTTTGATCATGGTTTGCCAACATACACATTGAAATTCTAATACATTAGTTCCTAAAGTCTTAGAACTTAACAAATTTTACTAAGAAAGGGTAAAATACACGTCAACCTGTTAATCCAACCCATAAATAGATTGATTTGATCTACTCTTAACCCATTTCGGATGACCTGTTATGACCTAAGCCTGATCTGCCCTGAACCTAAATGGCCTTGACCTAACTTAACCCATTTGTCAAATATGTTCACAATCATCCACGTTAAAGTTGTGATAAAAGTTTAATATAAAAAAAGTTGTGATAAAAGTTGTATTCATATATTTTCTAGTACTGCACATTAGACGGATGATTAGTGGTTACTAATTGAGAAGCCCAAATGAGCCCGCCGTTTAGGTCAGTATAGTATAGGAGAAACCGCATCATTCTAATTCTAAAAAATAAATAATTAAATGATTGCAATTCAATGGCGTGCATGTCGGTTTGAGACTTCAAACTTCAAAGTCCACTTTAGGGCAAGAGTCATCACTTCAAAAATCAATGTATTTTCGCATGTAACTTGTTCTTTTTAAGTTTCTTGAAAAAGTTGTAGTCAATACAACCATTCTTGTGATAATGAGCTTCAATTTGGGCCTAGTTAGCTCCTCCATCTTCAAAGTAACCAATATATGTTATGTAGTTCTAGACTTCTAGTGACCACAGTAATAGAAGAATGGACAAAGTTTATGTACAAAACCAGTTGTAGCCTAAGGCTAGAAATTGCTCTAATAAACTGACATGTGTAAAAAAAAAAACATGTGCATACGTATACAGTATACTTTCTCTCTCTCTCAAACAAAACCAGAAAAACCAAAACTCTACCGCCAATCACCCTAATCCCTCTTCTCCCTCCACCGCTGGCCCACCCAAACCTTCCTCTGTCTCCACCGCCGGCTCACCTCAAACCCTCCTCTGTTTCCACCACTGACCCATCTAGTCTTTGCCGCTCAAAGCCACCTTTTGTACGTCGCTCTGCTGCTTTACCAATCAAAACTAAATCTCCCTTTTTCCTTGATAACAATGATTCCTTCAAGACCTAAAGAGGATTTGCTAGCTTTTAAAAAACTAAAAAAAAAAAAGTCCTATTGAGGATTCAATCCGATTCCTCATCAGCTCTCACTTTCTTCAATTGGGTCAATAATGATTTAAGTCTAAGACCCACTATCTAGAATTACTGTATTATTGTTCATATTTTGAATTGGTCTAGAAAATTTTATCAAACCATTAACTTGTTGTTTGAATTGATAGAAATGGTTAAGGTTGTTTCAGCAGATGATGGTGATGTTTTTTAAAGTTTGGTTTTGCTATTGTGAGAGATAAAGTTTGTGATTCAAAATGGTACCACTTGTTCTGCAGTTACTTGTTCTACAGTCCTAGTTTACCACAAGTGCATTGTAACTTTCGGTATCGAAATTCCCTAGCAAAGAAGCCCAATAACGATTTTGATCTATTTGGTATCCATTTCCTTGCTGTATTCATTTATTAATAATATCTATAGAGTGGCTTATATGAGAATTCTCTGTATTTTTTGCATTATCAATATAAAATTTGCTCCCACACCTACACAATAACATGTTCCATATGACTATGCCTTTACAATTACATGACCCCTATACATTAGGCTGAACATGCATGCACTTGCACACGCATTGAATGCTTTCAACCACAATATATCTCTTCATTCTCACTGTGCCATTATTGTTGGCTAATTGCATAGCATGTTGCTTGATTTATTTATTTATTTTTAAAAGGGAATAGCATAAGTATATATCTTCTGAATATAGTGCTATACATGTAAGGAGAGGAAGGAAGCACTGCAACACTGAAAAAAGGGACATAGTGCTTCATTACTTAAACCATGAAAATTTTTTCCTAACACAACAGGATACTTGAACTTTTCACTGCACTTTCCATTGAAGAGGTATCATGATCATCTCTATTAGCAGTATTCTTGGGAACCCACCAAACTCTTATGCTTTTATCAAGGTTTCCACTATAGAGCAAGAACCCACCATAAATATTACTTGGTGATGCCTGCAAGCATTTGACTGGGATGTAACGTAATAGAAAGTAACCTAGCAGTAACAAATGTAGAAAAGAAAAAAGAAACCATCAATCAAAATAATAGAGCAAGAAATTGGGATGTAGGGATACCTAGGCATGTCACATAATAGAAAGTAACCCAGCAGTAACAAATTCAACACCTAACAAAAATGAAACCATCCACACCACAGATGAAATAGGTAGAAACAAACGTAGAAAGGAAAAAAGAAACCATCAAGCAAAATAATAGAGCAAGAAATTGGGATGTAGGGATACCTCAACTAAACCACCCAGCTTACATCAGTATTTATGTAGATGTGAGGAGAGGAAGGAAGACAGAGAGGCTGTCGTTAGAATCCAAAACAGAAGCTGAAGCCATAGGATAGGAAGATGAAACCGTGAGAATCAAAAGGTGGGGAAGGGGAAGAAACTAAACCTGAAATGATGTATAAGTTGTAACCGTGAAAAGCATAAGTTATATAAGTTGTAACAGAAGGCAAGGGAATAGCATAAGTTGTAACCGTGAAAAGCAATCAGGTTTGACAAAGGGAGTTAGTTGAAAAGGCTTTGGGTGTGGGCTTGGGCTTTACAGTGGATTTAAATGTATAAAAAGTGGACTTTAAAATAGAGATAGGGCTGGATATAATTTTGAGTTTTATTAGTATTTTATTAATTGGTAAAAAATATTTTAAAATTGAATTAAAAATTCAGAAAATAGGATGGTAATGACATGGCGGCTAACTTGGCTTAATGTGAGTGTAGTAACATTAAATGCTACGCTTAAGCTTTTAGTAATATATAGATTTATGTTAACAACTGATTTTCTCACAAAAGCCACATATGCTCCTTAGAGTGCAATAAATATCAAGTAAACATATAAGGATGAATGAACCACAAATCGTTGACAGATATTTTTTTGACTTATACAAAAGGCAAAAGGCTTAGGCCAGATTTCAACAAATTTTACTTAAAACTCGATCGATCGAATCTCTAAATTACTGGTTTGTGATTTCAACCCATCAAGTATTAAGGTTTTTTGTTTACAAATTAAACAAACCCTAACACACATCTAAAAGACAACACACAGACTTTTACAGAATCCACATCCTAGCCTAATTACATTATTAATTTTATAGGTTTATATGCTTATTATTTTCTTAATTAATTTAAGTGCATGAGGCTTTGATATTTTGATGTTATAAAAGATTAGGCTCTATTTTTAATGATATAGAAAGTAGTTTTTAAAAGGTAAGGGTACCTATGCATAACTATTTTATTCATTGGGCCTTTCTAGAATATAAGCTTATGAAGGGGGGTAGTAAGTAAATTTTAAAAATTGTAACGGTGACTCATCAACCCTTTTCCCCTTAGTAAAACACATGCCCCACCCAAATTCTTTTCCCTTGTCTTCTTGGCTATACTAGAATGTATATCCCTTGTTCTTCCTTTTTTCTTTCTTTTCCTCTTTCTTTGTTCTTGAATTGGCAACACCATCTCACACCAATAGCCCTTTTTTCTCTCATCGAGATTATATATATATATATATATATATACACCATGAGATGGACAGAAGTGCACAATATATTAAGTTAAATTAAAGTAATTAAGATAAAAACAATAAAGTAAAAGTAGTTGAGATTTTAACAAAATATAGCTTCGATAATAGATTAAAACACTTACAGGATAATAGTAGTTACAAGGCTTGGAACTGGAAAGGGAAAGGTTAAAAGCTTAGATAGCAATCTGAAACTAAAAGGGATTTGAAACTAGGAAAAGTTTGTGATTATCTTTTTGAAAGGGACATCCTCCCCTTTTATAGGTAAAATAAAACACTATTTAAACAGTGAATAGTGAATAGTAAAATTGACTTTTTTACTATTCATCGTAGGTCAGCAAGGTTGTCCACATGTGTTGTTTGGAGGGAATCAACCCCTATGGGGAACAGTCAGAGCAATGGCCATATCCTTATCAAGGAATCAAAACAACTTTAGTAACATCAGCAAGGAATCAATGCAGATAGTAGGGAATCTTGGCAGATCAATAGCTTTAGCAGGAGATTCTTTTACTTAGCAATTTTGGAGTTTATGCCAACAGATTTAATCTTCTCCTAAATCTAGAGTGGAGGCTTCATCATGTCCAAATAGCTCTGGATTGTAAGGATAATAAGGATCATTATTAGTAACAGAGGCTTCTGAGGATGCCTTGGATTCTTGGTCATCCTCTTCTCCTTCTAAATTAGCATTTACTACTTCTTCTTCATCCTTCATTTTTGTCTTAACAGTGCAATTATATCAGAACTGTTGAGATCATCAAAGGCAGAGTTTTTCATTTTGGTCTTAGTAGAGGACTTAGTAGGTTAATAGGAGATATGGTAACAAGTGTAGTGGGTTGCCCCTATGGGTATGCCAGAGCTTGAGTTTTAACTTGAATAGTAGTGTTAATAGCATTTTGACAATCAGCTAGAAATTCTCAAGTAACATTATCAATAACATCTTGGGTGTGAGAAAATTTGTCCCACCATTTAACTAACCATTGTCGTGTAAGAACATTGCCTTCCTTGACATATTGCCATTTCAGGATCCAGGGCACCTTATATTTTTTTTATCAAAATGTAGGGTAGCAGGAAACTTAGCACCATGTGCATCTGTCTTAAAAACACTTGAAAAATACTTGAGGGAGCTAGTCAAAGGTCTTGGGAAAATGCCAGTAATAAGGCCAAATTGTGTCCACCAACGGATGAACCACAAAAGAAGCTGAGAACTGAAATCTTTATCAAACTTAATGAACCAGAAGTGGGTCATAGTAGCATCTTGGTGTAACATGAACTTGAACCATGCCTGAATATAATCATGATATGAATATGGAATAGCTGAACCAGGTAAAGGTTTTGTAGCAGCAGGATGAAGTCCCTATTTTTCTTCAGTAACCACATTGAGGATGAAAATACTATGGTAAATAATTTTTGATTTATCAATCTTATTAGGTATAGATTTGATAAGGACTGATTTTTCATGAAATAGAGTAATAACTTAAATTTTTACCATTGTGTTATGGTATCCAGTGGAAGTTCAAGGGAAAATAATCTATCGCAAGTTTAAGTGGGTCTTTGATAATAGCTCTATTGGGTTCAATGGAGAACTGGTTTTGGAATTATTGTTTTTTAACATATTGAGAAGCATTGGGGTTTTTGGGGAAGGTGGCTTTAATAGGTTGGTTATCAGGGACCAAAGCATAAGGATCATAAGAGGATGCTAACACAGTGGAGTAGTTTGGTTTGGTGATAGTACCTAGGGTAGTAAATCAGTTAGCAATGGCAACAGGGGAAGTAGGTTCTTGTTTGACAATTTGTTTAGTAGTATCTGTAGCAGGGTGTTTGTCTTTGGATCTTCACCTTGCCATTTTGGCACTACAGGAATTCACGGGTAAGGAAATCAGGGATAGTATTTTGAGAACCTTTAATATATTCAATATCAAAATAAAAAACACTTAAAATAGCTTGCCATCAAGCAAAAATATGTTTTGAAGCAATATTTTCAACATCTTTTTCTATAACATATTTATCACTTTTGCTATCAATTCGTAACAAAAACTTTTGATTTAGCAAATCACTTTGAAATTTGGAAAAACATAATACTATAGATAAAATTTCTTTTTTAATAACACTATAATTTATTTGTGCATTATTCCAGACTCCTGAATGGAAACGAACAATTTTTTCAAATGAGTCTAGTGAAAAATGTTGTTTCAGAATACCTCCATAACCAATGTCAGAGGCATTGGTTTCAACGATTTTGAAAGCATTAATAATAAAAATACCAAGATAAGGTAGAGTTTTAATATGGGACTTGATTTGTTTGACAAGAGAAGTATGAATGTCAGTCCAAGGCAGAGAATTATTCTATAACCAATCAAATAGAGGTTTACATTGTTTCCTCAAGTCCTTATAGAAGTCTGCAATGTAGTTTAGAGACCCAAGGAATCTTTGTAGTTGTATTTTATCAATAATGACATCGGGAAACTTATCAGCAAACTATATGGCTCTGTCAATGGGATGAATTTGTCCTTTAGAAATGTCATAGCCAAGGAAACGAACCTTTGTTTAAAATAGCTTGCTTTTCTTAGTAGAGACAACAAGACCATTATGTTTGATGGTATCAAGGAACAAATAAAAATGTTTCCAATGTTCATCAATGGATTTGGAGTAGACAAGAACATCATCAATGTAAACAATGGTGAAATGACTAAAGGAGTTGAAGATATCATTCATAACGTTTTGGAAATCACTAGGGGCATTCTTGAGACCAAAAAGCATAACATTCCACCTATAATGTCCAAAAGGGGTGGTGAAAGTAGTTTTGTACTTTTCAGCTTCACTAATTTGGACTTGCCAGAACCCAGATTTCATATTGAACTTAAAAAATACGACAGCATCACTTAGCCTATGTACTAAGTCATTCTTGTTAGGGATAGGATACCTAATCCATTCTAATACTTTATTCAGAGGCTTGTAATTAATAACTAAGTGAGGAGTCCCTCTTTCAATTTCAACATTTTTTTAACATAGAAAGCAGCACAAGATCAGGGGGACTTACTATTCCTAATTAGCTTTTTCTCAAGCAAATCATGAATTTCCTTTTTACAAAATTCAACAGTTTTAGCATTCATTTGAATGGGGCAAGCCTTAGTAGGAATGTTTTTTTCATTAAAATCTTTAACAATATGTCTTTTCCTATGCCAAAAGGCATTAGGGATATCAGAACAAACATCATTGATCAATATTTTATGAAAGCTACCAATTTTGGATTGTAATAATTTATCAGAAAGTTGTTCAGCAATCTTCTTATATCTAACCTCTTGCTTAAGAAAATTTAGAAGTTTGGCTTTAGCATGAATCAGGTTTAAAGAAGCATCAGTATCAATTTCAAATCTTGAAGCAAATTTAAATTTAACTTTTTGCCCAAAAGGGTCAGTAGTGATACTATCATGTTTAGTAAGAAAAGGGTATGAAGAATTTATGAAGGGAATACCAAGAATCACTTTGTCTGTCATGTTTTTAACAAGAACAGAAGGAATTTTAAAACAAACATTGTCATGGCATACATGAGCATTATTTAATTTATATTTGATTTTTATTTCATTACCATTAGCAGAAAACAGTTTCTCAGTGGATTTTTCATAATATTTGGAAGGAATTATTCCTTCTTAAATGCATTTCATATCAGCTCCAGAGTCAATCATAGCAATAACATTGAATTCATATTCATGGCAGACAACAATTTTAATTTTTGAAAACCATTTTGGAGGGACCAATCTGTTAAGAAGACTGAGTCTATTATCAATAAGAGCAATATTAGAAAGAGGAGCTTGTTGGCTAGAGTCATCTTCATCTCTTTGCTCATTAGGCTCACTATCAGATTGTTCATTGTCAAGTTGTTTATCAATTTTTAAAAGTAACATTTCTTGTTTTAAGTCAAAGTTATCATTTTTAACATTTTTTAAATCATTTTTTAGCTCAATGATTTCTTTCTTAATAACAGTAATTTCATGTTGTAAATAATTAACAGTTATCTCTTTGGACTTCTTTTTATTAAATCTTTCCAAAGTTTCATCAAGACTTATCTTTGATTTCATCTTTTTATCATTTTCATCCTTAACCAAGGTTTTCTTGAGCTTTTTAAGATATTCTTCTTTTAGCTCAGGATTATTAATTTGGCTTATCAAATTTATTAGCAAATTTTCTTGTTCTTCTCCTTTGGTTAAAACATTAATTGTCTTACAACCTTTGGAGAGAACATTAATAGTATTGCAACAAGAGTCTCTACAACCAATTTTAATGTTAGGGGAATCAGAAGTTTCACTGTTAGAGTGATAGATAGAATTAGTTGAGGAGAGATAATCATCTTCTGATGAATCAGATGGAGCAGAAGATCTTGATTCAAGGATCCAAAACAGATCCTCTTTATCATTGTCATTGATATCTAACATATTAAGCTTATTCTTCAATTTGCCAAGTTTTTGTTTGTAATCTTTACTAAATTGACCAAATTTTCCACAATTGAAACAATTTCCTTTACCAGATTTTTGCTTATCATGTTTCTTATAGACATTTTTCTTTTTATCATAAAAATTATTAGGTTTAGTAGAACGTCTTCTATATTTCTTATATTTATAATCTTTATGGACTTTATCATGTTTCTTGTTCCCTTTTTGCCTGGAAGGGGCAATGGGGGGGTAAACCATATTGTTCACAGAAATTAACCATTTCATATTTAGCCTTTTTACTATTTTTAACTGTTGTTTTAACATTTTTTTGGTCATTACACATGTTAATACCAAGTTTTTAAATAGTGCTAAAAATATCATTTTAGGTTAAATCATCATAATTAATAGTACTATTTTTATCAGTTAATTCTTCTTTTACCTTATGAGCAAAGAAAGAAGGTAGGCCAGCAATAAACTTCTCTTTCTAATAGGGTTTCAAGCAGTCTTTCCGAAGCATTACTCTAGAAATAAAAACATCTTGGTACCATCTGTAATTAGACATAGTAGGACAACGTAAATTGTTTAGATAGTCACTGATATGAGAAGAAATATTAGAAGGAGTTCCAACAAAATGTGTAATAATAGTATAAATTAAAGTATTGACTCCATCGGGAATACCTTAGCCAATTCTTTCATCAAAAATGGGTAAACCATCATCATCTTTTTTAAAGGCCTTTTTGATGGATACTATAGACTCTTCGGTAAGATATTTTTCCCACCAACCATGAAGGGTTCTAGAAAAACCGGTAGTAAGAAGATCAACAATTTCAACATGGTCAAGATTATGGTTGGTAATATAAACATTAGCAACCATAGACATATGACCCATTTTATTAATAATTTCTTGTTCAGGTAAGCCATCAATGTTCCATTCATAAAGCTTATCAGCAGAAATAGAAAACTAGGTTTGGAAAAATCTTTCTTCGAACTGCATATCAGGAGGAGTAGGTTTTGAATACCAATTTTTTGTAAAAGACATGGGATTGGGTTTTCCAACAAATCTTTTAACTTCAGGTAATTTGAAAACAAATTTATCAGAAACAGAGGACGAGGAGTCAGAATCTGAATCTTCGGAAAACACAATCTCTTCCTTTTTTCTTGAAATAGCATTCTCTAATTTGATTGTTAGAAGCTAGAAATTGTGGTTTTGTGTTAGCAATTTGAAAGATTGAAGATATTATGGTCAATTGGATGCCTATTAATGTATTCTTACATGTACAGTATATGGATAAAAAAACCCACACGAAATGAGGGCCGAATGTAATTAGTTGATGATTTTGTGAGAAAAGATGTTAAAGCTGTCACTGTGACAGATTCAGTGTTTACAACATGAAAAAGCTGGATTAAATCATATTCTGTGAATTTGGATGCTAGGAGTAGTTCTTATGAATTCTAAGACACACATTATTGTAATGGAAGTGGCCTCACAACAATTGGATCAATATAAAAATAATGGTTTAATTTCTAAGTTGCATGAAATTTTATTAGGACAGATTTATGTTATCTTGTATGATTTTTATTAAATCATGGTTTTATGCTTTAACTCTGAAATTGATATGGTATCTACTAGACATCCAGAGGAGTGGCTTTATAAAATTGCATGAAAATTTGATGTGATTCGATAGCCCATTTGTATTTTATAAATGAGGTATATGCTACTAAAATAAGTAGTGAATAGTAAATGATATACCTAACTTTGAGAATTTAATTCTAAAGTTAGGGAGAATGTTTTGAACTATAAGTTAGTATGCTCATCTTTTGGTATATCTGGATCATAGATAAATTTTGTATGCCTTGGTTTCTCTATGGTTTGGTACATAATGTGTTTGATGAATGTATCTTGTGCTGTGGGAACCTTTTGAGATGGGAATTAAGATTTTCTTGAGTTTGAGAGTTAGGTTGTGATTCATGTATAAGTTTAAATACTTAGGAAGAATTAGTTAGTAATAAGTTTTGGTCTTTTATTTAGGTGACAAGAATGAGACTGTGGACACTTGAGCTCCTCTTATACAAATCCCTCGCATCCTCTGCTTTCAGGTAAGGGATATGTGACATGTGTGTTTGATAAGTATAAGGATTGTTTAGAAAATTTATTATCCATTAAAACCTTTTAATTAGAGATATTACATATAAGTATGATTTAAGTAAAGATATATGTTCGTGACTTATTGAATCCTATATATATGATAATTTTAGCATATTGATGTTATTACTTATATCACAAACATAATATTTAAGAATGAAGTGGATATGTTACTGTTATGAAAGATTTGTGTAAAAGCATAATTATTAGAAAAATATAGTTTTCGGGTTATTCCATTATTACGATTTGAACTTAGCTAGTAGGGGTTATAGTACTGGCATTTCCATGGAAATTTTGATTGGCCATTATAAGTGGTGAAAACTCTGCTGTACTTGCCCTTGTTGGGAACGACTAACTTGTGGAGGATGCCAACTGACCCCATGGTTGATGATATGATTACACCGAAAGGGATGTGATACTTTCTGATATGATCCTGGGATTTTCTAGCATTGTAGGGAATGTTGGATGTCTGGCACAATGTGCTAGAAGCCTCCCAAAGTTGTGACAACTTACAATTGGATTGACTAGTATGTATTATAAATGAGCTATTAAGCTATTTGGAAATTATAAGAAAAGAATGATGATAAGAAAGGTATGTTGAATGTGTTATAAGTCTAATGGAAAGTTTATGATAAAGTATTTTATAGTCTATTTCAAGATAAGGTTACTGAATTATGTTTAAGTTCTTTATTATGTTCTTTTATTATTATATGAAAGGAAAATGATGTATTTTCATCTGAAAGTTCATAAGTTATTTTAAAATAGTATGAATAGTGATTATTTATCAAAGCTAGCATATCCATAAAATATTTGATTTACATGCATTCTTATTAAATGCTTATGGAGCTTAAAACCTTACTGGGCTTCGTAGCTCACCCTATTATATTTCAGTGCATAGGTTCTTTCCTAGAAGCAGCGAGAGTATTAGAGATGGCAAGAAATCTGTGATTTTCGTTTGTTAGAATGTATAGTTTTTGTTGTATAGTAGTTTAGCTCTTTTGTTGAATAGGAGAAATCAAGATGTACTTGATCCTTTTGAGCGCAGATGTATTTCAGAACCGTAGTTTGTTTTGAACTCCAGTTGTATGTCTTTGGGGATAGGCTTGTAAATAAGAATTTTGTTAAACTTTTAGTTATGTAATATTTGCACGAATATCTTAAGTTACAGCCAAGTTGTAATCTTGCAAAGTTCGAAATGAAATGAAGTTTCAAAGTTTTTATCAATTTTGTATATTATGGCTTTTATGCAAGGAAATAAATAGGAATACAAGAAACGATTTTTGATAAGCACCTTCAGTTTTAGTTGGTTATAGTTAGTATTGTGGTAAACTTGATATTAACATGCCGGTCATGCTCTAAATTCTGAAGTACAGGTTTGGGTCGTGACGTATTCGGCACTGCATTGGGTAAAGTTAATAAGTTTTATTAGGAATAGAGTTATCCAGTGATTTTCAAACTTTTATTCAATTAGTGGATTTATTTTGCCTCAAGGGTTGGAATTTCTATTCCATTGATTTTCCTTGGGTCACCATATCACTATGTTCTGTGTTTTCAGTTCCTTTTATTATTTGTATAATATTGGTGATTGTTGTGTTAACCAAAGGCAACTCATAATTGATCTAATTGACAACTTGACTTTAAAACTAGTTAATGAGTGTTTTAATTAGGTTCTAAAAACAAAGAATTATAGTCTTCCAATTGTAAAATGCATTCGGATTGGTTTTCATTTATAGACTATGCAAAATCTTCTTCAACTATGTTTTAGATGTGGTTTAGTCACTCCTGAAACGTCCACATGTCCATCCCTTCCTCACATGCATCCAAATGACTATACCCTTTCTCAACCTTTTGTCTTTCCTACTATCCAAATGCTACCATATGGCACGTTCTGGGAAATTACATTTTACCATCCTAAACTATACCATAAATTACACTTTGTGTCCTAAACTTTTCGAATACACATTTTGCATCCTAAATTATGATTCTTGTTGCACTTTACACCTTGATGTTAAATTTTCTGTTAACTTTGATGTAAATCCAAAGTTTAGGGTGCAAAGTGTAATCAAGAGTATAGTTTAAGGTGGTAAAGTATAATTTCTTCTTTGTTTTTAAGGGATTGAGAAAATGGACAATTGGGTATTTTTCACGTAATGTCATATTTTTCCATCCAAGTTAATGGCAAATTTAACATTAGGGTGTAAAGCATAACAAAGGTTATAGTTAAGGGTGCGAATGTGCATTCGAAAAGTTTAGGGTGCAAAGTTTAGCCTTCCACCTCATTATCTTCTATTACAATTATTGATTAACACTGAATGACAAATGATTTCTTTTTCTAAAATACCTTTTCTTTTTTTCTCAAATTAATTACTTTCCCACTTGATTTTTTTTAATAGTTTTCAAATTTGGGGTATACTTTTCAATTTGAGGCTCCTAAATCAAGGGAGTCAATTTCGTACCAGAGACCGTTTTAGTTTAATCAAAGGAACGATATATTTTGGTATCGGTCAATACTGGTGTACCATTTTGGAATTACTGCTATATATATATATATAAACTAAATATTTTTTTGGAAAATAATAAAAACATTACAAATTTTATTATAGTACATATACAAATTGATATGACAATTAATGTGATTGGCAAATGTGAATTAAAAACATAATAAATAAAATTAAAATCATATTTTATTAGTAATACTTTAATTTTAATAGTTATAAAATAAAATTTGTAATATTTTTAACATTAATTTTTTTTTATATGTGCTACATCCACAATATTTTCTCAACACTTTTACAATAAATCATAAGTGGCTATTTGTTATTGGTTGTAGTTTGTTCCTACTATTAAAATGAATTTTTTGCCCCATCAATAAAAACCCATAACAACCTTAAACTTAAAACTTGTTGTAAAAGTGTTACAAGAAAAGATTGCATTTCTATTTTTGTTTTGGTACACGTATCTCAATTTTCAACTACCACCTGCGAACAAATTGTTTTTAATAACTCACTTTTTTTTCACCTCCACTCATTCTCTTTTACTTTTACAATATATCTTTCTTTATTTTTATCTTGATTTTATCTCCTTCACATGTTTACCTCCACTAAGTCTTATCTCATTTCAAATTTCATAAAGCAAGTCTTATCTCCTTACCCTTGGTCAGTCATCACATGGGCACCCGAAGCAAAACTCTTTGAGAAACAATATAGACATAAAAAAGTGAAAATGAAAAAGAAGATGATTAGAGGAACATAGACGTTGCAAAGACCACGAAGAAAAATGGGAAGCTCAGTAGAAAAGAGACCGAGATACGAGAGAGATGAATCAGACCGTGAAATTTGTTAAGAAATTGTCTTAGCTGAGTGAAAAATTACAAAGAAATCTGTATTTTTGTTTCGCGCCAGTATCTATTTTCCGACTGAAATTTTGTATTTCTACTGGTACAGCCGAAATGCTCCTGGTACTGCCGATATTTAAATTGGTACAAAATAAAGATGTTTCTATATTGTTTCAGGAACTGGTACAAAAAATATTGACCGTATTGGCCAGTACGGTATGGTACGAAACTGGATTTTTTAAGTTAGCAGGTTGAGTACATTGATATTTGGCAGGTTGTATTTATATGTATGTATGTGGATTTTTAAAGTTAGCAAGTTTGAGTAAATTGATATTTGGCAGGTTATTTCTCAAAAAAAAAAAAAAAATTGGTAGGTTCTATATATATGTGTGTGTGTGTGTGTGTGTGTGTGTGTGTGTGTGTGTGAGTGGATCATTAAAATTGGCAGGTTGAATACATTAATATTTGATAGGATGCATCTATAAATATGTATGTGGATTTTACATTAATATTTGGTAGGTTTGATGGAATATATATGTATGTAGATTTTTAAAGTTGGCAAATTTGAGTACATTGATATTTGGCAGGTTCTTTCTAAAAAACAAAATCCTAGCAGGTTGTTGAAAATTGACCTTTGGAATAGTTGAATTTGAAAAAGAAATGACGTTGGAAAGAAATAATAAAGAAAGATTAAAAAATAATATTTTAATAAAATGGTAAAATAATAAAGTTTTGGGATGTTGGGTGTATCGTAAAATAGCATCGTATAATTGATAAAGTAACTTTTTCAGATGGTAAAATAAGATGAGATAGCAAAACCGGTTAGAGATGCTCTAACACAAGCAAAACGAGTCAATTTTTTAACCCAAAAAAAAAAAAACTTACTTTTTTTGGAAAACGTTTTCCGTCAAACAAACGCATAGACGATATGACCACAACGAAACAAACGGGCTCAAAATTTCATTAAAGTCGCGTTGACTGTTGACTTACCTGAAAGGGTTAAAGACATTTTATGTCCAGCAGGACCAGAACCAAAGTTCTGTTCACGGAACCTGCCTTACATTTCATTTCAGCCAATAACCTAAATCATGTACAGGAAGCATTTAATGAAAAACTCATAAACTTCATTTAAAAAGACCTTTACTGTATGAGAGTTGGCTTTGATTTTGGTCTACCTAGTTTGTTGGGAGTACTCTTCATTCACATTTATTAGGTATATGATTTTAACAGTCTACCGTGCCTTATACGAGGGACTAACCAAATCAGAATCTGTTTGGATAGAACTTATTTTGCTGAAACTGAAAACACTACAACAAAATAATTTTTAAATCTGTGAATAGTGCCGTGTGACCTATTTATAATGAAAAAGTGGTTAAAAAGTGAAATTTGTGGGTCCGTGCACTGTTCACGGACAAAAAGTCAACAAGTGAGGCTACCAAAAAAAAAAAAAAAAAAGGCTGAAACGTGTTGAAAGCAAAACATGGACGCAAGAAGCCGAATCCAAACCCCACCTAAATAACATTCATCTAAATTTTCATATTCATCCCAAGAAAGAAAGTTTGAATTGTAATTGGATAATAATTTTCTTTGAATAAAATTAGTTTGGAAGAAAGTTCTTTCAACCTACTATACACAAAAAATTAGAAAATTATTCACTTGAATTTGTATTTATATGGCATGCTTAATAGTGACATGACTTGTTTAAATAATATAAATACACATAAATTTTCTTATGAACCACTACGTAATGTGCTTGGAGGAAAACTTTGTTCAATTTCTTGCGTGTGTTATTAAAAGTCATGGCTTTTCTATTAGCACATATTATGAATATTAAATGTTGAGTTATGAGTTGGAATGCACTTTTAAAAAAGAATAAAAAAACAAATCAAAAAAATGCAAAATACCCCCCAATTGGTTTCTTCCTAAAACATGAAACCCTTTGAGGTTTTAAATGAAAAACTTAACTCCATGTAATCTTGTTTTATGTTTATCGTTAAACATCCATTAAAATAAAAAGTGAATTACTCATATGATGACGCATATTAATATTTAGAGCTATAATTTTACAAGAAACAATACTGAATCAGGGTTTTTTGTTATACTCTAAAGTTCTAAGGGGTTAAGAATTATATAATTAGCAGTTTACACACAAAACAACATCATAGTGGGATTTGGTGTTATACTAAAAAACTAAAGTGTTGGGTTTTGCGTTTTACTGAAAAACCACAAGAGTGTTTTGTGTACTATTTCACCCAAAAAAAAAAAAAAAATCCCTAGAGCTTTTAGGGTAATTCCATAATGGGGTTCCCAAAAAATTTCCATTCCATCCATCTTGAAATGACTTGATTAAATTTTACCAACTCACCAACATTTAAATAGACTCTGACATTCACTATTTTGATATCTATTTAAACTATGTTGATATAGGAAAATTTAATTTACTTTTTTAAAAATGAATGTTTAAGATTTTATAAATCTCACAGTAAAGCTACCCTAAAAATTTTAGATCTTTTTTTTTTTTTTTTTTTGAGGGAAAAAATTTTAGATTTTAATCCCTTATGAATGATTCACAATTAGGCACGCTCTATAGTAAATATAAAAAACTGAAGGCGGTTTTTTCCTTAACATTTTTGAAAAAGAGTAAAGGGAAAATTTAATTTTAACTCTATACTTTAAAAAATAACAAATTAACTTCAATCTATTTAAGTAGAATGATATTGTCTTGGAGTTTAATATAGATTGAGGGTTTAATTTATAACTTTTTGAAATTTCAAAGTTAAATTTGTTAGTTTAAAAATTACAATATTTAATGTGTTATGTCATTAAATTAATGCAAATAAGTAATCAATGTTACTAGTGTCATTTGGATAAATGGTAAGGTTTTCTGCCGTGAGTTTTTATTAACTTAATTGGTAAGATTTGTTATTTTCAAATAAGGGATCTTACTTTGAATTCCTTCTGCATTAAAAAAATATAATAATAAAATAAAATAAAAATAAAAATAGAAGAAGAAAAGACCACCAATAATTTCTTGATCCCTACTCTCAGTAAAAATAAAAATAAAAACTCTTAACCTAATGGTAAGGAAAAATAATCATGAAATTAATGATTCATAAAGTTTCAATTCCTCTCGCCCCCCACCTACAGCAACAAGAATAAATTAAACGAAAATTTTATTTAATAATGGACAGTTTTTTCTCCAAACACTAGCTATTTATAAGACTGTTCACGTGCACAATTCACTAAATCATATGATTATCTAGTAAGTTATAGGACTAAAAGTACACTAAGATATTCTTTTGAGTCACCACACGTGATGACTTGGAAGAAAAACTCTATCCTTTAACGGTAGTTTTAACTAATAACAAAGAATGAGTCAAATTTTGGCAATAAAGGAGAGTAAGTCATTTGCTAGTTCTATATATATATATATAGCACTCGCTGCCTTAAAGTATCACTCATTCTGGTGTATATAACATATATACTAGCATGAACAGAAAGTTGATGCGAAAGACCAAAATGAATGGCGCATCAAATCTAAAAGCACGGCTCGTCTTTGTTTTAGCCATAACTTTTCTTGGCAACTCAATACTAGCTGCAGGATATAATCAGAACGCTGGAAGAAAACTTGATGAAATTCCCGGTAAGTACTTCGAATTTTGGTCAACCAACATTTCTATCTTCGTCTTCTTCTTCGGTTCTTCCCAATCTTTCTTTGGTGTGCTTGCCAAGTTGTTGTGCATATATGCATGCTTTTTCTTGGACTCTTTAGTCTCTTACAATGGAGCCAGCAATTCATGGGGACTATTTGTTATAGAAAAGTTTGCAGTGCTTTTATACTTAATACAACCTTCTTTTTCCTCGAGCTTCGTTCTTCTTAGAAGCTGTATTCCTATGACCAAAATTACTCCACTTCTTAGACAAGCTTATAAACTTCCCCTTTCATGTATAATATATATTTTACGGGGAGGGGGTGTTTGTTATTCATCTCATCTCATAAAATATAAATATAGGCAATCTAAATGAAGTGTTGTTTATTATATTCCCCTATGATGAAAAAAAAAAAAAAAGACATTTTTTTCTCCTAGATTTCTCATCAAAACATGCCCGCTATGTATAGAATGTGACCTTAGTGAATGAGTTTTAATTATTTTTTTTTCTCGGAATAAGAAATTCATTATTAGACATTTACAACATTCACATTAGTGGTTGTATAATAGAAAAAATTGTCAAATTTACACATTTTTCTTCCAAAAACAACCCACAACATCTAAAACACTGTAGATTTATATTTTTGCTATAGTAATCATGTAAATATACATTATTACAATAGCTTTGTATCCTAATATTTTATTAATTTCTCATTATTTCATCTCTCTCTCTCTCTCTTCCTCTCTTCTTTTCACTGCTTTCAAATAAACCCAGTCACCACCACCACAAGTCACAACTCAGATCATCCTATCACAAAACTTGATTGACCCACCAACCGAAAAACCCAAATCAAACCCAATGGAAGCTCAAACCCATCAACCCAAACCAGTGGCGGAGCCAGGAATGTAGTTTAGGGGGGGCAAGATTAAAAGATAAGATTGAAAGTAAAAAACTAATCTAAAAAAAATTTAAACATGAATATTTAAAGTACGCAATATATCTGTGAATATTTAAACGTGACTCAGTGACTTGAATGCTTTTAAAAACTTAGTTCGAATGCTTTTAAAAATGAAACAGAAACTCTAATAACTTGTTTGGATCGAGGGGGAGTATAGGGAAGTAAGGTAGAGAGAGGGAGAGTAAGTTAAATTATCTTATTTGGATGTTTTTTAAGAGGAGAAGAGATTTGGAAGGGTTCTAACTACTTCTAACTCCTCATTTTTAATTCTCCAAAATTAGAGAGATTTTGAGGGAGAGCAGAACTTAGAAATGTTGAACCAAATGAATTATCAAATTTTCCCTTACTATATTAACAAAATAACAAACTATGAAAAAGTTAATTATCCCCTCTCTTACTTAATTTTAAAAGAATTCCAAGAGCCTTTTTTTTTTTTTTAGGGGGAGGCGTGCTTTATACAGTATTATATATATATATTTATATATTTGTTTTCACAGAGTTCTATTTGTATTAGGCTGCTGTGATTCCTATTCCATATAGGCATATAGCATTAGCAGTAGTTTGTTTTTTTTTTTTTTTTTTTTTTTTTTTTTTTTTGTGTAAGGGGGGGCAAATAACACATTTCAGTTCAATACATATTATTATCGTGTATCAGTAAAAAAAATTGAAACTTCAGGGGGGCATTTGCCCCCTCTTGCCCCCCCCCTTCCCTCCGCCCCTGACCCAAACACAAAATCAAATCCAATTAGCAACAGAAAAGAAGAAGAAAAAGAAAGAGTGTAACCTAAAGAAGAAACAGAGAGTGAGAGAGAGCTGAGAGGAGAAACTTTGAGAAGAGAGAGAGAGAGAGTTTTGATGTGGGTAGGAGAAGAAAAAGAAACGACAGAGAATGAGAGAGAGTCAGAGAGCTAAGAGGAGAAGGTTTTTAATTGAAAAGACAGAAAAAGTGTTTTGATTAGGGTAGGAGATATAATAAAATAAGAAATTATTATTTAAAAAAGAAAATAGATTGGATAATAGAAAAATCTGATGTGGGTGTTTTTGTAAAATGATAGTGCAAAATGGAAAAGTAGGTTCTTATGTTAAAATTGATAGAAAATGAGAACTCACTTGATGTATAAAACACTAGTGAATGTTTAGACCCCAAATTTCAAAAAAACTAACACAAGCTTATACTCAAATAATAAATGTGAGGAATGATAAGTACAAGTGATACCCAAATAAACAAACTACTTTAAGCCATAACTAGTCACAACATAGCAGCAATTAAATGACAAGAGTAAGGGTTAGAGAGATGCAAACACAAAGATAACACCGGCACGTGTTATCAAAGAGGAAATCGAAGAAATCAGTGAAAAATCTCCACCGCCCTCCAAGCGGTAAAATGATCTACTGAAGAATAAAATTGGGATACATAAATAGCAATAGACCCTCCAAGCCTAATTTACCCAATGCACCTAAGCCCTCCAAGCTTCTTGCTCCAACAAGGTTAAGCCTAACCGTATCTTCTTTAGCTTTCCGAATCCCGAAATAAGCCTATTGCATCAACCGAATGAATTGGTCATCTGTGAACTTCATCCCAAGCACCAAATAACCTCCTCACAGATATGGGTATAGTGAGATAAGGATTTGGCTAGTGAACCTCTCAAGGGTATGTCAATAGAGAGGGTAAGAATAGAGGAATTTGAGAATCAAAGGTATAAGATTGTGGATTAGTCAATCTTGTTTTTGTCTAGGATTTCTCTCTTAAAATTCTCTCTAGAAGCTCTCTACATTTTGTGGGTATAAGGGTATTTATAGTTGGGTATGTGAGAAATATGAAAAGTCATTTTTCTGCAAAATAGGGGATTCTGGCGACTTGACCTCGCGACTAGGACGAGTCGTGAGTTCCAGTCTCGCGATAACTGACTGGCCAGATTGTCCTTTTTTGTCCTGTAGTGCTCCAGCTGTTGTGACCCTTCAACTTCTTGTATGCTTCACATGTGTGGCATTTTGGCGAGTCATCATTCGCAAGCTGCTCGTGAGTTCCAGCCGCGAGAATGCTTTAGAATGCACACACACACTTGAGTTCTTCACAACCTCTCATACACAACCCTTACATGATTCCCACCAAAATACATGGTATCTAATTGCTGAAATACAAACAAATTTGGCACGGAATAAAACCAACACATGGTTGAATAAATTCAACCTTAATGAAAATTTTAGACAAACTGATGTAAATGCCTTCGGAAAGAAACAAGGTCTCACATGTCAATTAATAGACAACAGCTACTTACAACTACACAAGTAATGTTGGGTCAAGAAGTGTGTTGTGTGTAGTATATTTTTCTCATCTTTCGTTAAAAGTTATCATGACTTTTAAGTGGAGTTTGTGATGTATCTTTGTGTTAGACCTTGTTGAAATTTGATTGTTGAATGAAATCTAAAACTGGCTATAAACAAACTTTTTTTTTATTTCCTAATTTCAAATTAAAAAAAAAAAAAAAAAAAAAAAATTCCTCTTCAGCTTGATTATATTGCCTTGATTTTTAGAGTTAAGAAATAAACCATGTAGTTTATTTATACATATGTCCAAGTAATCTCGAGTTGACTTGAGAGTCTGAACTCTCAACCATAAATGACTTAACTTTTCTTTAAAAAAAAAAAAAAAAATCAAGTAGGAGAAAGTAACCGTGTTTGCCAATATTACCAATAAATTTGGACCTGAGTATTAATTTAATGGTTAAAATTTTAAACTGGTTTATGATTAAATTTTTTTATTACGAGCAAAATTTGGATCCAAACATATTCAGGGCCTTAGGTTTCAATCCACACTAGAAAGATAATGTGTATTCTTGTCATATATAATGTCCATGTTCACTTAATCATACATGCATCATATGTGCTTTTTTAACAGTCTTATACATAGCATATGAGAGAGACACATATTATCTTTTTAGGGTATGTGGAAATATAAGACTCTTTCTTCCAAAAAAAATAAAAAGGAAATATAAGACTCCAAACAATTTTAGAGTCAAATTTTGTCCATCTTTTTGTGTCTTTTGTTTTTAAGTCTAAAAATTAAATTTGATAAGTAAAAGTCTTTATTTACATTCTCCAATCAAACACTATCATGTCATTTTTGTTTTTAAATAAAAAATGGTGACTAAGAGAATAGAAATACCTTTAAAAGCCAATATAATCTTTTTTTTTTTTTTTTAAGGACAAAAAAATTGTCCCCATCTAAAAATTTCCCCACCAAAGAGAATAGTTGCACATTCGACTGGGATACAAAGACCGGGACTATGTTTTTAACTTTTTATGTCTCGCCCAAACTCTCACCACCTCTACTTCTGTTTTGTATGGCTCACCATTCCTCCAATCTCTCTCTATTTCTTTAACTGGAATTTGAGATTTATTTTTCGTCATTTTGGGATCAAAGTTTGTGTATAGGTTGATGTGTACTAAAGATTTTGGTGTCTTCAAGTTAGTGTTAGTGAGGAAAGAGGATTCTGAATACAGAGTTTTTATTTTTTATTTTTTAGAGAGGCGTCTCCCTTTTTGTTGCAGTGGACTCAGATTCCCTTTAATATTGGGCTTTTAACGGGGATACCTATTGGACCCAAGCAAATGGCTCAATGCCGAATTTATTGTGAAAATTAGGGATCTATTCATTTCACTTTAAAAGTTTAAGGACAAATTATAACTAATCCACTTATAATTTAATCGAAATTTAAAGTGTCTTCCTCTGGTTTGGCATTTTACATTTTACCCTCTTGAGGTATGACTGAAATTTCATGGGTGATGGACATAAGTCCATCACATTAAGTAGGAGCAGCTACTTTACGAGAACTTGTCTAGCAGCTTCAGCATTTCATCATTCGACTATATATTTGAGCCATTGTAATGCACTGAAAATATTAGAGAAACATTGAGAGCAAAAGAGAAATATGTGTATATCAATTTCAGAAATGATATTTTGTGGTGGATGACCACTAGACAATAAGCAATTTAGATATAATATCTTCCTCATATTTTATTCTCTTGCCTATATATATTTCCTCTAGTTTACAACAAATGTGTTTTTCTTTCTTTCTTTTGCTGAATATAAAAGTCATTGACAGACTTGTACAAAAACAAAACCTCATACATCAATCAATAGACAAGGCTGCTTGAAGCCACGTAAATAACATTGGATAATTAATTAGGGTCTTGTTAATGGATGACCTTAGAGAATTTGTTAATAGACTACTTTAAGAAAGTTTTGATATCATTTTCATGAAAAATATAAAAAACTTGCAAAAATCAAAATAATCAATTGCTTTTTTTCTTTTTCCCATCAAAAGTTTCTAAACATATTTTTTAAACAAATGCCTTTAGGGCATTCATTAACTTGTACAATTAATATAGGAAGTTAACAAGGAAATCTAAAACTAATGATAACAAACTTCCATTTATTTCCTAATTTCAATTTTCAATTTTTTTCTTTCTTAAACATCATTTTATTGTCTTTAATAAGTCTTAGAAAATGTTTAAGGAATTATAAGTTTTACTATATAAATGATAAAAATTATAAATTGATGTAATAATAAATGTGATTAGTAGATGTCAATCATCTCATAATTTGTTTTTTTACATAGCAATCTTTGCTTCTCTCTCCAAAGTGATTTTAGGTGGACAATAGTCCACTACGGTGATCTCTCTTTTGTCTTTGACTAGATAGTCACTGATATTGGTCATCAAATGATGTAAATTTGTTACACATATAAGGAGGCTATTTAGAAAGGGACCAAGTTTCATTATAAACTTGATTGGATACAAGTTTCATTAAAATATATATATATATATATATATATATATATATTAACATGGTTACATATTTTGAAAAGTTAACTATGGGATTATAAGTTTTTTTATTAACACACGTATTAAATTTTGTGCCAATCGAATATTATTTATTGTATAATCCAAAACTTATTTTGGTAAAAATACACTTTTAGTTCCTATATTTTGGATTAATTCTCATTTTAGTCTCTAAATTGATTTTGAGCCTATTTTAGTCCCTACAATCAAAAAATCATTTATGTTTTGATCCCTGTCATTAACCTATTAGTAAAATAGTTCTACGTGACAGATGAAGCGTCATATTTGTACATTAAATACTGACATAACTAATAAAATAATAATAAAATATTTTAGTTGATATTTTTAAAATCACACCTCAACATCTTTTTTAAAAGTCACGTCAGAAAATTTATTAAAAAAATTAATTTTTTTTTTTGTTATTTTCATTTCTTTTTTTGGGTAAGAACATTACAACTTTTCTTCATGTTCTTCCAAGATCAAACCCAACATCCAAGAATTCAAACCCAGATCACAACAACACAAACAAAAAACAAAAAACAAAAAAAAAAAAAGGAAAAATTAAATTAAATACTAACAAGAAGAATGAAGAACAATGAACTCAATCCAATCATCAAACCCAAATCGACCCAAATTCATCACAATCACCCAGCACCATCAACACAACCCAATTGCCCAAACTCATCAAATTTCAGAGAAATCATCAAACCTCAGGGAAAACCCAAATTCAACACAAACCAATTGCCCAGCACCATCAGATCCACTACAAACCTCAGAGAAAACCCAATCCAATCAACCCAAACCAAAATCATCAATGAACCCAACTAACCAAAGAGAGACCAGACACAAACAAACCAATCAACCCACACCAACAACAAACCCACCACAACTAGTGAATCCAAACCAATCCACAACCACCACCACTTAGGGTTCACAACACCACAACCACCAACCCCCAATCCGTTTTTCAAAACACCCACGAGCAAGACTCTAAAATTTTCCCATTGTTTTCTTCGCATCAAGACCCTATGGTCTTTGATGATACCGAAAATATCACGAATAGGTCACATAGCACTCGAGACTCAAAGTGAACCTGCACAACAAAATAACAGAAGAACTTAGAGAGCACCGGTGTGGTGCCGACTAAATACCCTCTGAAGGTCAAGTTAGAATTATTCTCACAACTCTAGAGTGCTAGAGAGGGTAAATTATGCGTACCTTTTCTTGCGAGGGTTTTGGGGTTTTTATAGTAGTAGATGATCGGCTACTCCTCCTTGGTGTGGAAGTCTTTTCCTTATAGAACTCTACTTGAATATTTCCGAGCGTGGTGAGCAAGGTCTTTTCTTGTGAAGGAGACCTTCATTTAGTGTGCGTATCTTCTAGAATCCCCCTTGTGCTAGGATTTCCACTTTTAGATTCTAGGGTGATTCTAAAGCAAGCAGCAGAGACCTTAGATCAAGGGCCCTTACTATATCCATCAGTGATGGGCTTTAACGAGTGTTGGACCAGCTCCATATCGGCCCAAAGAATCAGATCCGTCAGGCCCATTACAATAGGCCCGTCAGGCTATATTTTATCCTCTTCAGTTGCCCCCTTCACCCGATGGGTCCGTCATCTCAGAACAAAGGAACCATGGGGTGACGATCCTAGGATAAGGGCGTGACGGATAGTTTTTGATGACGGGATGAGACCAAGGAGTATTAAAGCGAAGGATTTTGAGGTTACCACTGTAACGGGTTAACGGATTCACGCCAGCTAGGGAGACGGTGCAAACGAGGAAACTGTTGACCACACCAACTACTGACAGGCTGTAAGAAAGTCATTAATGATGATGACACGTGTCGTAATTTGATTGGCTTTTATCTCGGATTGAAACGTCGCTTCGGCTTCCGTGCATCTTCCTTATAAATAAGAGAGCCTTCCTTCTCATTTCTCCATTTTCAGCTAAAATTCACTTGTCAGAGCTCACCCGTCATTCTTGTCAGAGCTTACCCGTCATACTTATCAGAGACTGAACCGTCTAGTTGCTTCGATCGTCAGTGTCGTACTTTTCTACTTTCACCCACAAATTTGGTAAGTGCTCTTTTTCCAAAGACCAATTTTGTTTTAATTTACCTAACTATACACACCCGTCACGAATACATAGATCCGTCAGAGTCTTAGGTTTTTGTTGTTTCGTGTAGGAAATGTCTAGTGCGTCCAGTAATCAATCGGTTGTCCGTGACGGGCTGGATTAGGAGGAAGTATATCCGTCCGGTCACAAAGAACAAGAGAGTCCAGGCGATGATAGGAGTCCGTCTTCCTCCTCCTCGTCCTCAACATATGAGGAAACGGAGGTAGTTCAACAAGGAGAGGGCTTTGATGACAGTGAGGAACAGATAGTTAGATCCGTCGTCGGTGCTGATGGGCTCAGGGAGTTCGTCATGCTACCAGAGTGGATGGTGAATTACTTCACGTCTATTATCAAAGAAAAGCACTTCAAAACATTTAGAGATAACTATCAAATTCTAGACAACATTTACATCCATCTACCATATAAGTCAGAGAGATGTTATTATGATGGGGTAGAGGGTGTCGGGGTATACGAGCAAATGTTGAAGGCCGGACTCAGGTTTCCACTAAGTTCATTTCACCGTGAGCTCCTCTGATATTTGGGACTATCCGTGAACCAAATCTCCCCTAATGCCTGGAGGGTCTTCATAGCGATGGAGATCCTGTATGGCGCAATGTCCGACGGTGCCAAGAGGCTGACAGTTAGGGAGTTCCTCCATTGCTATCATCTGGATGAAATTGATAGGTCCAGGGGAATATACAGCTTTGTTCCTAGGAGTCCATTACTGAAGGTTATTTACAACACGCCGGACTCGAATAGGGATTGGAAGAGCCGTTACTTCTTTCTAGAGGGTGACGGTTGGATGTGTCATCCAGAAGACACGGATTATATGCCCATCGACACGACTTGGGGCATATTACACCCGTCTAGTATGACCCGTCCTAATATATAACCGTTCATTTCTTAATTAATTTAATTGAATTTTTTTTTGACCAATTTAACCATCCTTCCTCCTTTGCAGTTAGACGACGTCCCCAGGTGGATAATAAGGAGTTTTCCTTTCTTGAAAAAATTTTCTCAAAGACCCAGCCAGAGGAAAGGACTTGGGTGAAATTGGTGTCGCTTAAGACTATCCATTGGTATTGCGACGATCTAGAACCAATGCCCGTAGCCGTCAAGTACGAGGAACAGATTCGAAGGCGTAAGTCCGTCGTCCTAATCTTGACAAGCTCTATATCTTATTTTGATAGCTAACATTGTCCGTCCACTTTTTTAGAAATGGACGACGCCAAGAGGAGAGCTTTGATTAGGTCCAAAGCCGCAAAGAAGAAAGACACAGGCGATGTAGCTCCCCTTGGGACGGGCCCAAGTAATCCGTCTGTCAAGAGGAAACCACAGCCCAAAGGGGATCGTTAAGCCAAGAAGGCCAAAGTATCCTTAGAGCCCGTCGTAGGGCTTATGGTTGAGGCTGCAAAGACGGCTACTCCAATCAAGCATGGGGTCGGCAAAGGCCTCATGAAGGGGCCGTCGAAGGATTAAGAGAAGCCGTCCGTCCTTCTTCGTGAGGATTCTAAGCATGTCTTAGAACAGATTTCCTCCATTATGTCGACGGAGGATTATGAAGATCTGGGCAACCATTCGATGGAGGCCATGGGGGAGACGGGCTTGTTTGCGATTACATAGGTAAGACAGCCCGTCCACTTTACCAATGCTAATTACTTTTCTTTTTTTTGTCCACACACTTTATTTCATAACTATCACTATTATTATTTTTTAGGCAATGGTTATGATGAAGGGGCTGATGGGATGGTGCCTTAGCCATGAGACAGCCCTAGATTGTGTACGGGCAAAAGTGGAGCAAACAGAGGACGAGCTTAACCAGTTGCGAAATTGGAAACCCAAGATGGAGAAGAAGCTTGAACTTTCAGAGAAGGCAAGGAAAAGTCTTGAATAGGTGACGGAGGAGGCAAAAAAGGCCCTTGAGGGTAAGGACAAAGAGATACAAAACCTGAAGTATGAGGTCCGTTAGGCTAAGGATGTCGCAGTACGCAAGTACCATGATTCTGACGCCCTGATCTCCGAGCTCGGAGACTCCTTCCTCCAGGGTTTCGACGATGCTATCCGTCAAGTCAAGAAGGCTTACCCTGATTTGGACATTTCAAAAATCAAGGTTGAGGATCCACCCCAGACGTCTATAATGCCTACTGCTTCAGATGATACTGACGACCTCTTTGCTGGTGACGATGTTACTGGCAACAGGGAGTCAGCGCCAGACAAAAATGCACGGGTACAACCCGAGGTGGAGACGGTCCCTCAATCTGTTGCTAATGAGGCTCCTGTTCAGTCGTTGCCTTAGGTAGGTTTTTTTTTTTTTTTTTTTTTTTTTTTTTTTTTTACTCGGTGAAAAATTTTCGTCCGTTGTGGACGCTATGTAAATATTGCCTTTTAAGGGCTTAACATCATTGGTTTTGCTTTTGTTGAATGGATCCGTTTACTCTGTTTTACATGCCGAGTGTTATTACTTGTGAATTTTTAATTTTGCAGTTGGATTCCGTTATTGTGGATTTTGTTTGTACCCATCTCCTTGTGGATGTTTTATCCGTCCACTTTTATCAAAATAATTTATCCATCCTTTTATGGGAGACCCGTCCACTTTGTGGAACGGTTAGGAGTCCGTACCTTTTTGGACTTCACTTTTTTGCCCTTTTGGAATGATCCGTTCACTTTGTGGACTCATTTTGTATCCGTCCAATTTTGGACTTAAGACTCTCATCCTCTTGGGATGATCCGTCCATTTTGTGGACTTGTCTTGTAGAAGTCCATTTTGGACTTCAAATTGTCATCCTCTTAGGGTGACCTGTCCACTTTGTGGAACTGTTTTGTATTCGTCCATTTTGGACTTCAAATAGTCATCCTCTTAGGATGATTCATCCTCTTTGTGGACTTGTTTAGTATTCGTCTATTTTGGACTTCAAATCGTCATCCTCCTAGGATGATCCCTCCACTTTTGTGGACTTGTTTTGTATCCGTCAATTTTGGACTTCAAATTGTCATCCTCTTAGGATGATCCATCCACTTTGTGGACTTGTTTTGTATCCGTCCATTTTGGACTTCAAATTGTCATCCTCTTAGGATGATCCATCCACTTTGTGGACACTCTGTAACATATAATAAAAAATCCATGTAGAAAATCAAAGTTGTATCTGATTATTCTTCTTAAAAGAAAATGCATAGGGAAAAGTACCTGCCCCCTTGGGCTTAAAAAGGCACAAAAAGATTGTAGCAAAAATAGTTGAAGAAAAACTAATAATTGTAGTAAAAAGTTTAAATAAACTGGGAAATTAGGATCGTTGTTGTTCGCCATGTTATTACTACTGGTAGTACTTTCTTAAGTGCTCGGCATTCCATGGATGTGGCAGCTTCTTGCCGTCTATCGTCTCCAGGTGGTAGGTGCCTTTCCTTTGCCCTGACGTAACTCGGTAAGGTCCTTCCTAATTGGGGCCGAGCTTTCCTTGTGTAGGGTCTCTAATGGCACCCATGACCTTTCTGAGTACGAGGTCTCCAACTTGGAAGTCTCTATGTCAGACCCGAGAGTTATAGTGTTTGGCCATGCAATCCTGGTATCTAGCGAGCCTTTGTTCCGCCGCCGACCTCATCTCGTCTACTAGGTCCAGCTGTAGCCGCATTGCTTCATCATTCTTACTCTCGTCATGGTTGTGAACCCTGTAACTTGTAAGTCCAACTTTGGCCGGGATGGCCGCCTCGCTCCCATACGTAAGTCGGAATGGTGTCTCTCCAGTGGGGGTCCTCGCCGTCATCCTATATGCCCATAATATGCTCGGCAATTCTTCAGGCCATATGCCCTTTGCCTCCTCGAGCCGAGTCTTGATAATTTTAAGCAAGGATCAGTTCGTGACTTCAACCTGGCCATTAGCCTGAGGATGGGCGGGGGATAAGTAGTGGTTCTTTATCCCTAGCTGTGAGCAAAAATCCCGGAAGTAGTCGTCGTCGAACTGCCTCCCGTTATCCGAGACAAGGACTCTAGGAATACCAAACCTGCATATGATGCACCTCCAGAAAAAATTTCGTATGTTCTTCCCCGTAATGGAGGTCAAAGCTTCCGCTTCTACCTATTTTGTAAAGTAGTCAATACCTACTACCAGGAACTTCAGCTATCATACCTCTGTTGGGAAAGGTCCTATAATGTCTAGTCCCCACTGAGCGAATGGTCATGGAGCCGTCATCGGGGTCAGTTCTTCGGTTGGTTGCCTGATAATATTACTGAATCTTTGGCATTTGTCACAGCTTTTAACATAAGCCTCGGCGTCCTTCTACATGGTTGGCCAGTAATACCCAGCTCGCAACAGCTTGTGCACCAATGACCTCGACCCCGAATGGTTTCCGCAGATCCCTTCGTATGCCTCCCTCATCACATGGTCTACCTCTTCGGCACCCAGGCATCTTAGATATGGACGGGAGAAACCTCTTTTGTACAGGACGTCTTTTATCAAGACGAACCTTACCGCCTGGACCTTCAGTTTTCTTGCTGCCTCCTTCTCATCTGGTAATATCCCGTTCTTTAAGTATGAAACTAACGGTGTGGTCCAGGTGCTTTCGGAACATATCTCCTGCATGTTGCCGGGATCTATTAGTGGAGAAAGTTGAACAAAAGAGAGTACATTACCCGGGGTTATCATATGCTCTGCTGAAGCAGTTTTGGCTAGACGGTCGGCGTGCTCATTTTCTCCCCTGGGGATTTGGATGATCTTGGCTTCTAGGTCGTCAACTCTTGCCCTTACTTGATCAAGGTATCTCTTCATCCTTTCACCCTTGCATTCATAGTCTCTGTTCACTTGATTGGTCACGACCTGAGAGTCGCAGTAAACGACTACGCTCGCGGCTCCTGCGGCTTTGGCGAGGTCGAGGCCTACTACCACTGCTTCGTATTCCGCTTCATTGTTGTTGGTGGGGAAGTCAAGGTGGACCATACATTCAATCCTGTCTCCTTCAGGTGACAGCAGTACGATGCCGGCTCCCCTGGCTCGTCTATTGGATGATCCGTCAGTATATATGCTCCACTGAGGGGGCTCTTCTGCCCTCCTGTCTTCATCATGAGTAAACTCTGCTATGAAGTCGGCTACAATCTGTCCTTTAATGGCTGTCCGCGGGCGGTACTTGATGTCAAATTCGCTCAACTCTATAGCCCACAACGTCAGTCGACCTGCAGCTTCAAGATTGCTTATCGCCCTTCGCAAGGGCTTGTTGGTCATTACGTTCATCGTATGGGCTTGAAAGTATGGCTTGAGCTTGCGAGCCATCATGACTAATGCAAAGGCAAGTTTCTCCATAGGTGGGTATCTTTCTTCGGCACCGCAGAGCATCCGGCTGGCGTAGTATACGGGTTTTTGTACCCTGTCCTCTTCTCTGATTAAGGCCGCGCTGACTGCGACAAGGGAGACGGCCAGGTAAAGGAAGAGTTCTTCTCCTGGTTGCGAGGGGCTCAGCAATGGTGGTGAAGATAGATAGGCTTTTAACTCTTCGAATGCTCGCCGACACTCGTTCGTCCACTCGAAAGACTTCTTTAATGTGCAAAAGAAGGGCAAGCACTTGTCTGTGGCTCTCGACACGAATCTATTTAATACCGCTATCTTGCCGTTGAGGCTTTTTACTTCCTTCACATTTCTCGGGGGAGCCATCTTTATTATGGCTCGGATCTTGTCTGGGTTGGCCTCAATCCCCTTTTGAGATACCATGAATCCTAGGAATTTTCCTGCTATCACGCCGAAGGCGCACTTTCCCGGATTGAGCTTCATGTTATAGGATCGAAGCGTGCCGAATGTTTCTCTAAGGTCTTCCAGGTGATCTTCCTCCTTTCGGCTCTTCACTAGCATGTCATCGACATAGACCTAGACATTTCTCCTGATTTGCTGCGCGAACATCTTGTTCATCAGCCTTTGGTACGTTGCGCCCGCATTTTTTAGGCCGAATGGCATTACTTTGTAGAAGAAGAGAACTTGACTGGTCACGAATGAAGTCTTCTCCTGATCAACTTCGTGCATTTGGATCTGGTTATAACCCGAGAAAGCGTCCATGAAGCTTAGTAACTGGTGTTGAGCCATCAAGTTTACTAGGACGTCGACCCTTGGAAGGGGATAGCTATCTTTGGGACATGCTTTGTTAAGATCGGTGAAGTCCACGCACATCTGCCACTTGCCATTCGTTTTTTTAACCATTACTACGTTCGCTAGCCAGTCGGGGTAATAGACTTCCGTAATGAAGCTTGCCTCTTGTAGTTTACGGACTTCTTCCGCTATTGTTTGGTCTCGTTCTGGGGCGAACACTTTTTTCTTTTGTCGGACGGGTGAAAAGGAGGGCAACACATTCAATTTGTGTACCATGATTAAGGGGTCTATTCCTGGCATGTCGTCATGACTCCAGGCGAACATGTCTTGATTGCTCCTCAGGAAAGTTATGAGCTCTTGACGGATTGCGGGGTTAGCGAGCGTTCCGATCTTGGTTGTTTGGTCATGATTGGAGCTGTCAAGAGTTATCTCCTCTAGTTTCTTTGTTGGTTCTGTCACCGTTCAGTGCTCTTCTATGTTCAAGGCCTGGACTTGGTCTTCCATCTCCATCATGGCTACATAGCATTCCCGTGCGGCCATTTGACTTCCGCGTAGCTCTCCCACTCCATAATCCGTAGGGAATTTGAGCATCAGGTGGTAAGTTGAGGTTACCACCTTCCACAAGTTAAGCGTGGGTCTTCTGAAGATAGCGTTGTAGGCAGACGAGCAATCGACCACTAGGAATGTTACGTCCTTGGTGATTTGCTAGGAGTAATCGCCTACCGTCATGGATAATGTGACTGTGCCCAAAGGGAATACTCGGCTTCCTCCGAAACCAACGAGCTGGGCGTTCGTCGGAATAAATTGCTCCTTATCAATCCTCATTTGCTGGAACGCCGGATAATATAAGATATCGGCTGAGCTGCCGTTGTCGACCAACACCTGGTGCATGTTGTAGTCTCCTACCTGCATGCTGACGATGAGCGCATCGTCATGTGGATGGTGTAGGCTTCGTGCATCTTCTTCTGAGAACCCGATAATGGGGCCTTCTCTTCTTGCTATTTTCGGTACAGTGCCTATCAGCTGAATGCTCTGTACCATCTTGAGGTACATTTTGCGAGCCTTTTTTGAAGACCCGGCTGCAGCTGTTCCTCTGACTATCATCCTTATGTCCCCTATGGGGGGTTTTGGTCACTTGTTCTCTCGTCGAGGGTGCTGTTCTTATGGGGTGGATCTGTTCTCTCATTGCTGACGAACTTCTGCAGCTTTCCTTGTCTGATAAGGGCTTCAATCTGCTGCTTCAAGTCGTAGCAATCGGCTGTGTCTTGACCATGGTCATGATGAAAGCGGAAATATTTATCCCTAGATCGTTTGTTGGGATCACTCTTAAACTTTCCAGGGAACGTCAGGGCCCCTTCGTCCTTAATTTGCATTAGGACTTGGTCTATCGGGGCGGTTAATGGGGTGAAACTTGTGAATCTTCCCCCCATGGGTTTAGGGCGTCTCTCCTCCCTTCGGTCGCCTACCCTTCCTTTCTTCCGCCCCTGGTCCTGTCGGGTGTCTTCTTGCCTCTATCTTTTCTTGGGCCTCTTTTCTTGGGCCTCTCTTCTCGAGCCAACAACGCGTCTTCAACGTTCATATATTTGGTGGCCCTGTAAAGCACCTCTGACATGGTCTTTGGGTTGTTTTTGCATAGGGAGAACAAAAACTTACCCCCCTTCAGCCCATTCGTGAATGCCGCTACTCGTCGGCTTCGTCGATCGAGAGCGCCTCCTTATTGAAACGGGATATGTAGGCCCTTAATGTTTCCTCCTCTCGTTGCTTGATATTCATTAAGCAAGCTATGGACTTCTTATACCGATGTCCTCCGATGAAGTGCGTAGTAAATTGAGCGCTTAGCTCCTTGAAGATGCTGATGGAATTGCGTGCTAGCCGGCTGAACCAAATCCTTGCCGTGCCCTTTAGGGTTGTAGGAAAGGCCCTGCACATAATTGCGTCTGCCACTCCTTGAAGGTGCATCAGGGTCTTGAAGGTCTCTAGGTGATCTAGAGGGTCCTTGACCCTGTCATAACTATCCATATGTGGCATGCGGAACTTACTCGACAGGGGGAAGGAGTTGACGGTAGTGGTAAATGGTGAGTCAGTCCAGTTGACAAAGTTGTCAAGGTCACTGGACACTCGTCCCTTGAGAGCGTTCATCATTACTTCCATATGTTCCTTTATCACCTGCATCTCCGCGATGATAGGTGGCGGAGCTGTATCTACAAGAGAGGGAAGGCTCGTGTCCCGTCGCTCTAGTCTACTTGGGGCGTTACTAGCCTGTGGTCCCTCTTGATTCCTCCTTTCAGCGCTGGTTCCTTCTTGATCCGCTCCTTGGTTATTGAGTGCCGCATTTTTCTGGTTCAGCTGCTCTTCCAAGTTGCGGTTTTGTTTGGTGAGGCGCTCCACGGCTGTGGCAAGCATCTTGACCTGTTTCTTAAGTGCAGTCATGGGGGCTTCTTCTTCTTGAACGTCGTTAGTGGTCGCCATTGAGCAAGTGAGTACCATGTAACTCTTTTGTCCGGGAAGCGATAATGTGCTACATTTCCCACAGACGGCGCCAACTGATGATGCCGAAAATATCACCAATAGTTCACACATCACTCGCGACTTAAAGTGAACCTGCACAACAAAATAACAGAAGACCTTAAAGAGCACCGGTGTGGTGTTAGCCAAATACCCTCCAAAGGTCAAGTGAGAATTATTCTCACAACTCTAGAGTACTAGAGAGGGTAAATTATGCATATCTTTTCTTGCGAGGGTTTTGGGGTTTTTATAGTAGTAGATGATCGGCTACTCCTCCTTGGTGTGGAAGTCTTTTCCTTATAGAACTCTACTTGAATACTTCCGAGCATGGTGAGCAAGGTCTTTTTCTTGTGGAGGAGTTTCATTTTTTCATTTTCTTTTGATTTTTATATTTTCTCTTTTACATGCCGCTTCTGTACATGCTAAATACTTAAAAAAGTATATGTTCACTTGTTCACTGATTTGTAATACAATTTCTTTTATATTTCCAATGTTAATTTGTATTTCATGATGACAACACCATCCCTGTTTGATAATATACTTACAATGGCATATTACCCTGATGCACTTTATGCAAGTTTCGGCGAAAATCCAGATCTTTGTCTGTCAGATCCATGCAACAGAAAGAAGAAAAAGGTGTTCGTTATTCCAGTTATTGCATCATCAATAGCAGCAGTCCTGGTCCTTCTATTCATCTTTAGTGCTCTGGCTATCTATAGAATGAAAAGACATGGAGGTAGTTCTTTATTTTCTACTTTTGTAATTGTCATCAGTCATCACAATTCGCTGAGGTGAGGTTGTTTACAAGAGATGTAGTACCCAATCCTAGCTAGTCCTATTTTTCCTGTGGTAGACCCAAGCCTTAATGAAAATTATGAAAATAAATTATAGAATCAAAGAAAATATAGAAAACACTAATTAATTTTCACCAGAGGCCGTTGTGACCAAGCACACGATCATGAAAGCATATTATGCAATTGATTGACAATTGAATACATCCAGGGACACTTTAACATGTGAACGAGTGGAAAATGCACTCATTCTCCGCAATAATAATTACATACTTGAGATGACCTAGCCCTTTTCCTTGTGTCCTTACAAGGTGGATTTGGTTACACATTCCCAAGAGTTTATTTGCACCCTGTGTCTAGGATAGGTGGACTTCGAATTTAATCCTAGTAACGATTTTGTTTAAGATGACCTAGATTTGAGGACACAAACATGAGAGAATTAGAACATAAACTGTACATATTCCCACACAACCCACAATATTTTTTAATATAATTCTACAATCTACATGTTACAATTATGAAAATAGTCCTTCCTGTAGGTACGGTTACCAAATCTAGTATCAAATCACAGAATCAACAGTATAGCTACTCTGAGGTTGTGAGCATAACTAATAACTTCAAAACCATCATTGGGGAAGGAGAATTTGGAAAAGTGTACCTTGGAAAACTGAAAGATGAAACTAAAGTTGCTGTTAAGCTCCTCTCTACTTCATCATACCAAGGCTATAAGGAATTTCAAGCAGAGGTTAGGTGCTGCTAGTCTTTTCAATTAGTTTGAAAATTTTATTTTAAATTGAAGCTGTGATGACACAAGGCATGCAGCTAAAAGATTTTCATCAGCTAAATTGTAGAACTGGTTTTGAAATATAGGCACGACTCTTGATGATAGTTCATCATAGAAACTTGGTTTCTCTTGTTGGATACTGTGATGAGGGTGAAAAGAAGGCACTCATATATGAGTACATGGCTAATGGCAATTTGCACCAACATTTATCAGGTATTTACCATTTTTCTTCAAAGGAGCTTCATTCTTTGACTCACTATAAGTAACCTTTATCAAATCAAAAACATGATTAAGTGTGGGGCAAGCCCGTTAACAAAGTGCAACTCATACAAAATGCATAGGTAGTCCCATTTTGCTTGCTCTTAGCATGAAATTGTAACTAAGTCTTGCGCCTTAGTGAAGCCACTATGGTGCTATCTAAATATAGTAGAATGTGGGGAGGCAAAAAAAGGTTCCAAAAAAAAAAAAAGGATGAAAAGCCTGAGAACTATCCAGAGACATTTACTCTTTTCATGATACACCTATTTGAAACATCAAACCAAATTAAAACAGACAGAGGTGCCAACTAGCCAATCTAAGCTTTATATAACTGAAATGCTGTTGCTGTTTCCTATAATTGGGTTTAGGAATGTGTATGTCTTATGAATGATTGCAAAACCAGAGCTATTTTCAATAACAATTCAGCTGAAAGAGAAAAATTGATATGTTTTGACTGCAGTTACAAACACAAATGTCTTGACATTGAACGAGAGACTTCACATTGCAGTGGATGCAGCACATGGTTTGCAAATTAATCAATTACATGATTTTTAATCATCAATATTTTTATAATTGATTTTTTTTTTCTTGAATAAAAGTTTACAATGGTTTTCTGATGGAGTTGTAGGGTTGGAGTATCTACATAATGGTTGCAAGCCACCTATAATCCATAGAGATTTGAAACCTTCCAACATTTTGATAAATGAACACATGCAAGCCGAGATAGCTAATTTTGGGCTGTCTAGAGCCTTTGCAACTGAAAGTGACTCTCATGTGTCAACTCGCCCAGCTGGCACATTGGGATACCTTGATCCTGAGTAAGCATTTAGACCTACTAATGGAATTTGCAACACTCTAAGCTTTTTATCTAAAATTTTTCTACTTAAAAATGTTTTGCACGTAAGGATCACCACATTGAATTCCAAGTTCTCACCGCATCCAAAATTTGTAAAATTTACAACTTCTCTTAATTGCATAGAATTTTTCAAATGTTTTGGTTTTTTTTTTTTTTTTTTTTTTTTTTTTTTTCAAGTACATCTTATTAATATTTGGATGAACATATCACTTTCTTAACTAGTGGGAGTTGTCCAAAGCATCCGAATTCCAATTGCTATTAATGATTAAGTGCAAATAGGATATAATGGTAGAAATAACCAGCAGAATTAAATCAAGCTATGGATTTCTTGTAGTTATCTAATTACTTGTGTTTTATTTACAGATTTCAAGCATTTGGAAACTTCAATAAGAAAAGTGATGTCTATAGCCTTGGGATTATTTTGTTTGATCTAATCACTGGCCGCCTTGCAATACTTAGAGGCCCTGTGAGAAACAATCACATACTTGATTGGGTTAATCCTTTGATTGAAAGGGGTGATGTTCAAAACATTGTTGATCCAAGATTAGAAGGGGAATTCAACACTAATTCTGCTTGGAAAGCTATAGAGATAGCCATGTCATGTATACCATCATTAGCTATCCAAAGGCTAGACATGAATCATGTGTTGGCAGAATTGAAGGAATGTTTGGCTCTAGAGCTGGCTTGGGGAAGAACTCAAAGGATGGAAACTGAGGGGAATAAAACAACTTCGAGAATTCCTTCCAAAATGACCCATTTGGAGTATGAATCAGATATAGCTCCCCATGCTAGGTAGTAGTTCAACAAAAGAAGAGTGTTAATTGTGTCTTGTATAATATATAACGAGTTTGTATCACATTAGAATTTTAAGAACTTTTTTTTTTGTTGATAATTTGATTGCTGATACAATAAGACTTTAGAATATTGGTGATGTCCCTTTCAGTAATTAATAAGTGAGTCTTTTCTAAATGGAAAATTCTAGTTTAAGTTGACATAGCCATATGTGATTATAGTTTCTAAGCATAGGAAGGTTTGATATAGAGCTTTACTACATCAAGAATATTTTCCAGATGAGCCTTTGTCTGTTGCCAAAATAGAAATCAAAAACTTTAGTGCGGTAGTTTAAGTTGACAAAACCTTGTTATGAAACTTTTATTAGATCCACCACACTTTTAGGCATTGTCAATAGTTTTTCATCTATCAATGAAATCTGTGTTGCTCCCATGAATTTTATCTCTCCATGCCAAAATAGAATAGGATCATACAAGTTCGTTAAATAATAGCAAAAGAAAATTTCAAATTATTTCATAGTTTTCATGAAATGGTTTGGTATCATGACTTGCATTGTTGCTAGCCACCATAGAATTTGCAACTGTTGGTAGTTCACTTTTAACATCATTAATGCTACATTCTAGAGAAATTCATTATCATAGCAAAGTCATATATGTTTCAACTTCTGGAAATGTCGGATATAATTGTGACTTTTCATCTTTCTTCTTTCTTTATGATTTTGTATTTTGAATTCACCTGCCTTTCTGTCTCACTTTCTTTTTATTTTTTAAAAAACTATAGTTGAAGCTATCATGGGCATCAAGAAAGTATACAATGTGACTAGAAACTGGCAAGGTGATCCATGTCTCCCAAGTGAATACTCATGGGATGGTTTGCAATGCAGTGACAACAATCATCCAATGATCATCTCATTGGAAGTGAACTTCCAAAACATCAAAACTTGTGTTGACACAATACACATGCTGTGATATTTCAATTAATATATTGTCTAATGGGAAAAAAAAATCCTCCTTAACTTGGAGGCACATAAAATGGGCCATCATATTAACTGATATGAAAATATGATGCATCATTTTAGGAAATGTGACAATGGAACAAACTCCTTTCAAATTCAACTAAAAAATATGGTTCTGTCATACCTTCTGATATTTGACTAAATTTGTTTCATTTTGATGGAATGTTCAAACACATCTCCTCCCCAAAAATAAGAATAATTTTGTTTTAATTGCAAATTATCTTTCAAAAAATGGCAATAACTCTTCCTTCTTTCATTATGACAAGCAGGAACTTGGGCTCAAGCAATATGACAGGGGAGATTGCAACTTCGTTCTCCAATCTCAAAGTAATGCAGTCCTTGTGAGTCTTAATCTGAATTGTGATTGATATTTAGCATTCAGATACTATACAATAGTGATAGCTAGACACCAGCATGTCCAGAAACACCATCTGCTAGCTTGAGATTACCAATCAGCAGGTAGATAATGGAACCCTTAATTGCCAAAGGTGTTAATGCTTGGAGAGTGTATTTGTGGGATTTGATTTCAGGAATTTTTACTTGGAAATTCTATATGCAAGTCATGTAGTTGATTATCGGGTTGTCAAGAAAAGAAAACAATTGTTTAGCTTAACATCTGTGCATCTTGCTAACTCCTGTTTCAGGGACTTGTCATACAATGACTTAACTGGGCCACTGCCAGAATTTTTGGCACAACTACTGAATTTGAACACACTGTAAGTTGTTGAGCTTTGATCTTGGTATTGAAAATGTAAATTTCAGTGAAGGAAATTGAGGTGATCTGCATAACAATATCTTTGCAGTAATATAAGTGGAAACAAGCTCACAGGTTCAGTTCCTGAGGCTCTTCTGCAGAAGTTTAGGGATGGGAAAATGGTCTTGAGGTAGCTTATCTTCCTTCCTCCAATATTTTATTTACTTAATATTCTAATTTCATTTTTTCACCTTCTTGTGTTTTCTCTCTCTTTCTTTTACAATTATAACTGCTTTTTATACATGCCAAATACTAGAAAAAGTATATGTTGTTCACTAATATGTAAAATCAGATTTCTTCTATTTTTCCAACATCAATTGAATTGCAAGATGACAGCACCATCTATCTATGTTTAATAACTTACTATGGCATATTACCTTGATGCATTTTATGCAAGTGTTGGCGAAAATCCAGATCTTTGTATGTCGGTTCCATGCAAGAGGAAAAAGAAAAAGGAATTTGTTGTTCCAGTTGTTGCATCATCTATAGCAGCAATTATGGTTCTTCTGTTCATCTTTTGTGCTCTGGCTATGTATAGAAGGAAAAGACAAGGAGGTACTTCTTTCTTTATTTTCTGATTCTGTAATTGTTATCACAATTCACTGAAGTGAGGTACAAGAGATGTAGCATCCAGTCCCAGGTAGTCCTATTTTTCCTGTGATACACCAAAGACTTTAAGAAAGTCATGAAAATAATGTATAGAAATTGAAGAAAAATACTGTGAATATTAATTAGTTTTCACTAGTGGCTATCGTGACAAACCACACAATCAAGACCACTAATAATGCAGCTGATAAAAAATTTTGATTACATACATGGACCATTCAACATGTGACTGAGTGGTAAGTGTGCACATTCTCTTCATGCAATGCAAGGGTATGAATCTTGCTTGAGTCATGTTTCAGTTGTTTTGTACCTAACTTTATGATGTCCGTGGGATTTATTTTTCTGAGGATTGCCATCCTGGGACTGTGTGCTGATACTCTATTTTGCTTGACCAAAAAGATAATATTAATCACAGTAATTCTTACATACATGGGCAGGTTGTCAACAGTTCAAATAGTCACATGGGATCTCAAGTTACACAAAAGAATAGTTAAAGAACACTTGAATCTTTCCTTCACAACACCGCTGAGTTTATATATATAATACCGCACACCTGGTCCATACCTATTGTCACCTAAAATTGCCAAATAAATAAATAACAATCCGGTCACTGTGCCACACAGATTATTAACCATATCATCCCAATCTCCTGCGGTTTTGTAAAAGGTCTTGTTCTAGCCTTCTTCAATTCTGGGAATTCAAATTGAGAAGGCAAGCAAACTTGGGGAGATCACTTCATACAATCTTGAGCCCATGCTGACTCTATAAATTTGGACAACTCTTCTTGATGTGCAAAATAGAGATGAGCATACAATCCAGAACCTCCTCTAGCTTTACCACTGACAAAATATCATGGAGAAACCTCAACAATACCGTGTGAGATGAAATCAATTTGAGTACACAAGTAGCTGTTAAGTTGCTCTCTACTTCATCAAACCAAGGCTATAACAAATTTCGAGCAAAGGTTAGATTGAATTTTTGACTACTTCAAAATGCTAATTTAATTTTGAAACTATGATGGCATGAAGCATGCAGCTAAAATACTTTTATCCAATTAAATTGGAGCATTGTTTTGAAATACAGGCATGTAACACACCAAACCCATACCAAGGATTTAGATGCATAACCTATCTTATAAATAATCAACAATAATATAATGGAATAGAGCGTAATTAAATATCCACAAATAAACTTCAAATAATCAAAATCTTTCCTATGAAATCCATAAAACAAAGACTTTAACAATAAAGTCTCTAAATACAATCTCAAAAGAGTTCCACAAATGCCAAACTTACTATACTAAGAAAATATATTAAAACAATCCATCAACTAACATAGCTCCAAAAGAAGTCTTCAATCTATGTCTCCAATGATCTACCACCAAAAGATATTCCACTGCTCTAATTTGAAAGGATGGAGAAAGGGGGGTGAGCTAGAAGCCCAATAAGAGACTACATAACATGAGGATGTCTTTCAAAACAAAACATTAGTATCATTAAAAATATAGTCTTTACAAAACATTTACTATATAGCTTTAACGGTAATATAATATATTCTATAAAACTGTTAGAAAGAAAATATTTACTATAACATTGTAATAAGTAAATAAAATAGTAACCACTTTAATTGGCCAAAATACATTAGATAGGCAGAAACAATTTAATATAGTAATAAACAATTTTTCCACTTGTAACAGCCAATAACAATAAAACAATAGTTTGATGTGGAAAACATTAAACATTAGCCAGACAAAGACATAAGCTGCTAAACAATCGGTGGGTGATCCCCATAGAGAACAATAACACTAACCTCAAAGAGGCAACACTGGCTCCAAAGAGCAAACGATAACACTACACCACACCACAATAACACTACATCGGCCGAAGACCAACACTTAACCCTGTGTTGGCAAAGGTTGCAGATTGTCTAGTTAACCGTTTGAAAACATTTTTACTATATTACAATATTGCCAATATTAATCATATATTATATAACAAATACTTTCAAAAAAAAATATGGTTTTGAGTCATTCTTTAACATATACAGTTTCAAAACAATATACAAGAAATAATAAAATTCTAATATGTATCATGCATAGACATGGTATAAGTTTTTGGAAACTTCACTTTTGCAATATTATATATATATATATATATATTTATCAAAAATATATATAAATATATACATCTTGAGAGACGTCATGTTCTGAAGTCCACTTACCTCTAGTTGCTAATACTCGTAGTCTAGATCCAAAATCAAATGAGCTTTTCCTCCACACCTAAAAGTAAAGGAGTAACATAATTATATAATTAATCCACCTTGACGTATACCATAAGGATGTAAGGGACACTTCCTAATAATTTTATGCTTATAGATCATATTATCCCACCTTACATATACATGGCATCCAATAAGATTCCTACCCGTAAAACATAGAAAGGATGCTATAGGTTTACAAAGTTATTTCTACCCGTAGGACCTAGTAACTTGTATCATGCAATGACAATAATTTAGAAACGTGAAACAATTATATAGATTACAAAAGTTATGAAGCTAGCACCACTACCAATCTACGTAAATCCCAGCAACAAAACATCTACTAGTGCTTAACCTATGTAGGATTTGATGCTACTCCACATACATATATGAGGATATGTTTCAAAATCAAATAAAATAATCCATGTCTAAAATACACTTCCATGATAACTTCAATTCCTAAGCAACTGTTAGTATAATTCCAATATTTTCAAGCAGCCTAGAGATGAAGGTTCCATAATCAAATATGTTATGATGCCCCGATTTGATTGATTGTGTGATGTGTGTGGGTGTGTGATGAGTCCCATATCGGGTATTTACTAGGTAGATTTGGGCTTTATTAACAACTACAAGGAGCCTCAATTGTGACTAGTTCTTTTGAGGTATAGCGCAGATGTGGCTAGCGCTTTTCCTTGGGTCGTTACATATGGTATCAGAGCCGGCATGATAATCCCGTGTGGGCTCAGAGACACTACCCCACAAAGTGGGCCCTAACGAGGACGTTAGGGATTTAAGTGGGGGAGATTGTGATGCCCCAATTTGATTGATTGTGTGATGTGTGTGGATGTGTGATGAGTCCCACATCGGGTATTTACTGGGTAGATTTGGGCTTTATTAACAACTACAAGGAGCCTCAATTGTGACTAGTTCTTTTGAGGTATAGCGTAGATGTGGCTAGCGCTTTTCCTTGGGTCGTTACATATGTTATCACTAAGGCGTGCATATATTGATGTTTACCTCTATATAACGAATTTGCTGGCTGCCCCTAGCAGTTCCACGGTCTTCTATCCCTTCAATTTTGAGAAACCCTAATTCTCTTCTTTTAATCTTTTATACGCTAACCACTCTACCTTTCACGTGATTGACTTAAAAGACCCAGTATATAAACCTCTAAAATAACACTCCAATTCAGTCTAGGAAGATCAATCCAACTCCAATTAGTACTCTTAAATAACACTCCTACTTGTGCTAGAGTTTGAGACCTACTAAAACTTAAATAAGCTTCCAAGACTTTAATTCCCAATTAAACTCAAATCAAGGTTGTTTAGATGGGCTAAAACTCTAAAGAATTCCATTAACACTTAAACTCCTAATCCAAATAGGTTTTAGTCTCTTATCCTTTTCCTTAACTGATAAGGAGACTAAAAGTTTAATATGAATAATCCACAAAATAACTCTCACATTACATTTTTTATTTATTTTCTTTGTAGATATCATAATATAAAATAATATCACCTTCAAAATAAATTAAATAATTCATCAATTTCACTTTAGAAGCAATAAAATTAAATTTAAGTGAGGCGGGTGTTACATTCTCTCCCTCTTATAAAATTTTCGTCCTCGAAAATTCAAACATACCTCAATTTACTAGTGCTTCAATCTTAGGAAGGTCCATTGTAATTCCATCTCTAAAGACCATATGTCCTAAGAACACCACTTTATTCAACTAGCACTCACACTTTCTCAAATTAGCATGCAACCTCTTGTCTCTTAAAATTTGCAAAACAATCCTCAAAAACATCACTTAATCTGACCAAATGTCAATCCTCATCACACACCAACACACATCACACAATCAATCAAATTGGGGCATCATAATCTCCCTCACTTAAATCCCTAACGTCCTCGTTAGGGCCCAATTTGTGAGGTAGTGTCTCTGAGCCCCTACGGGATTACTGGGCCGGCCCTAATACCATATGTAACAACTCAAGGAAAAGCGCTAGCCACATCTGCGCTATACCTCAAAATGACTAGTCACAATTGAGACTCCTTGTAGTTATTAATAAAGCCCAGTTCAACCCAGTAAATACCCGATGTGGGACTCATCACACACCCACACACATCACACAATCAATCAAATTGGGGCATCACAAGGCACAACTCTTAATGATAGTCCATCATAGAAACTTGGTTTCTCTTGTTGGATATTGTGATGAGAGTGAAAAGAAGGCACTTATATATGAGTTCATGGCTAATGGCAATCTACACCAACATTTATCAGGTATTTACCATCTACCATTTGTGTCCAAAGGCTCTTCATCATATGACACAGTAAGTTACCTTTGTGGTTTGATCAAATTAAAAACATGATTTAGTAGAGGGCAAGCTCCATAACAGCACCTATAGTAGTAGCTAAGCATATTAGAATATGAACAGTCTTTTCCACTATTAGTTATCTCTGTCAAATCAAAAGAATGTTGGCTTGAGCAGTGCACCAAACAGGTGCAATTCATACCAGATGTGTATCAAGTCTTTTCCATTGAGTAGTCTCATTTTGCCTAATCTTATCATGAAACACAATGAATACTGCCTAGGAAACTGTAACTAAGTCTTGCCCCTTAGTGAAGTACCTACGGTACTATACTACTATCTAAGCATATTAGAATGTGGGTATGACCACTATCCATAGGCCCAGCTAATATTTTCGTGATACACCAATACAAAACATAAGAACAATTAAAACAAACCAAAAAAGAGGAAGCGTGAGGTACCAAAAAACCAATCTAAGCTTAATACATAAAAAAAAAAAAAATGCAATTGCTATTTCATATAATTAGGCTTAGGAATGTGTAGTTTGACTAAAAACTCACAAATGTTATTAATTTTCTTGCAAAATTGTGAAATCAGAGCTATAACATCCCAGCTTAAAGAGAAATTGATATGTTTCGGCTGCAGTGACAAACACAAATGTCTTAACTTGAAATGAGAGACTTCATATTGCAGTGGATGCAGCACATGGTTTGTAAACAAATCAACTACATGATTATTCATCTTCAATGTTGTTGGATTTCGGTTATAAATATATTAAGAATAAGTTACCAATGGTTTACTGGTGGGTTTGTAGGGTTGGAGTATCTACATAATGGTTGTAAGCCACCTATAACCTATAGAGATTTGAAACCTTCCAACATTTTATTAAATGAACACATGCAAACCAAGATAGCTGATTTCGGGCTGTCTAGAGCCTTCGCAACTGAAAATGACTCTCGTGTGTCAACTCGCCCAGTTGGCACATTAGGATACCTCGATCCTGCGTAAGTGTTTAGGCCTGCTAATTTGTGTGTGTAGATATATATATATATATATATATATTTGGAGTTAAGAGTGAATTTAGGTATCATTATGTATAGAGGTTCTAGTGGAATCTACAACATACTAAGCCTGTTATCATAAAATTTTCCGCTACTTAAAAATATTCTGCCTTTAAAGAGCAAACATTGATTTCCAAGTACCCAATGCATCAAAAAACTATAAAATTCACAAATTTCTCTTAATTGAACAAAATTTTAAAATTCTGTAGTTTTTACAAGTACATTGTATTATATTTTTTAAGCACAACTCACTTTCTTCACCAATGGGAGTTATATAAAGTATCAGGATGCCAACGACTATTATTTAAGGCTCAAGTAATGAAAGTAATAACTAGTAGAATTAAATCAAGCTATGAATTTCTTGTATTTATCGAGCCACATGTGTTTTACATGCAGATTTCAAGCATCTGGAAACTTTTATAAGAAAAGCAATGTCTATAGTTTTGGAATTATTTTGTTTGAGCTAATCACAGGCCGCGCTGCAATAGTAAGAGGCCCTGTGAAAAACAGTCACATACTTGACTAGGTTAATCCTTTGATTGAAAGGGGTGATGTTCAAAACATTGTTGATCCAAGATTAGAAGGAGAATTCAACACCAACTCTGCCTGGAAAGCTATAGAGATAGCCATGTCATGCACACCATCTTATGCTATCCAAAGGCCAGACATGAGTCATGTGTTGGTATAACTTAAGGAATGTTTGGCTCTAGAGATGGCTTATGAAAGAACTCAAAGGATGGCAATTAAGGGAAATTTAACAACTTCAAACACTCCATTCAAATGACCCATTTGGAGTATGAATCAAATATTGTGCCCCATAGTAGGTAGAATTTTTATTTTTGGATATTTGATAGGTGGGACAGCGAGCATTAGAACTTGGACATCTTTGTTGAAAACACTAGAAAGTATCAATTAACCTATAAAACTCGTGGCCCATATAGGTAGTCATCAAACAAAAAAAGATTAGTGGTCAAGTGTTCTTTGTATGCTATATGACTAGTTTACATTACATTAGTATTTGATGAACTTTCTTATATCCTTGTTTTGTCTCTTGTTCAATGAAAGTATGAGTGTGTATTATAACTTGTTTCTATACTTTCTAATGAACAAGTAAATTATAATTATGCATAATTTATATTCTGCATGTGCTTAAGGGTTTAGTTTTTTTTTTTTTTTAAGAAACATTGTTATGTAATAACATGAGGGATATTGGGCTTTTTACCTTATTTAGTAAAAAATTTACCACAATGTTCCAATTTTGAAATTATTTAGGTCTGTGTCCCTATTTTAGTACTCAACTTTAAAAAAATCGAGTTACAAGTAGAACTCGACATTAGCAATATTGAGTTTTATGCATATTTTTCCACTTAATTTTAAATTAATTTTAAGTGAAACTCGACTTTGCAAAAGTCAAGTTTCAATTAAAAATTTACATATAACTCAATTTTGAGGATATCGAGTTTTATACCGAACTCGATTTTGTTAGAATCGAGTTTAAAAAACAAGGACACGAACCTAAATAGTTTCAAAACAGGGACATGTTGTTGTTATTTTTTCAAAATAAGGACAAAAACCCAATATTTCCTAATAACATGTACATCATAATGCTCTAGAATGTCAACTATAGTGGCTCTGTATTTTGAACGGATCAAGTACCTATTAAAGCCCATTTCAGACGACAAATTCTCTTGTTTTATATTTTATAATAACTACTCATTAAGAGCATTCTCATCAAGAATGCTATAAAATATAGTATTTAGCATCTCAAAAAGTTACTTTATTCATTTTAAGTTTTTAACAACTTATTTTACAATATACACAATATCAAAAGTTCTATTATTTTACCACTTTTTTTAAATATTCTTTTTTTTTATTCTTTATTCATTTAAATCAATAATTACATCCATTGTTGCTACAGTGTTTCATTAAATAAACAATTTTTTTTTTAACATCTTGCTATAGTGGGCTGCTAGAGATAGATGCCCACTCTAGCTAGATGTCAAAATTAATAACATCTAGCACCTTTGATGGAGGGTGCTTTTTTAAAATTTGATGTTAAATTATCACATTTATATCATTTGACACATTTTCTAAGAATGCTCTAAGCTCTAATTATTTTATTTAAATATATCTTAAGTAGGGGAGGGAGTTCGAACCTTGGACCTGTTGAAAACATAAAAGAAATATCAATTGAACTATAAATTATTGGCTACTACTCTTTAGGCTTTTTGAGTAAAAAGAAGAGCACTTGCAACAATGGATATAGGCTGTAACCTAGCAATAAATTTCGGCCCATAAATTTTCATCCTAGCCCAAAGTTTTTCGCTTTTGTTTGTTTTTTTTTTTTTCTTTTCTGTGAGGCATGGGGCTTGAGCATGCCCAGAGCACTTGATTACACTAAAGGTGCACAGATTACAATAAAGGGGTCTTTGTCCCAAAGTTAGAGATGGATACAGGAATAATTCTTGTGTCTCGTAAAGTGGCACAATTTGTATTATAATTCGTCCGTGTGGCGAGTTGTAAATGGTAGAGAGGTGATGGTGGGTTCATGTCAGATCACATCTCTACCACCTACAACTCATCATATGAACGAGTTGTAGCACAAGTTGTATCACTTTATATGACACTAGCACAACTTATGGATACAACCCTCCTCTTCCTTTTTTTTTTTTTTTTTTTTTTTTTAATGCATTATCTTTATTCATAAATAATTTCTTTAAAAAAAAAAACATAACATTGTCCCTAATGTTCTAAGACTAGAAAACAACTTGAATACAATTTTTTTTTTATTATATAAATTCGCTATAATTTCAACATAATGTTCATTGCATGGTATTTTTTTTTCTTTATCATGAAACCTAGGACACTAATTAGTTTTTAAAATAAATAGGGTTTAAATTCTAAATCTCTTATTTGAGAGAATAAATTTTATCAATTGCGCTAACTTGAATAATAATGCTATGGACACAGTTTTTTTCACAATAAAATTTCATATTTGCTAAGATAATCAACTGAGTTGTGAAGAAAGAATAATGAGGTCAGTGAATCCACATCAATCATTTAAAAAATGGTGGAACTCATTGTAAAAAAATGTCATGCCCGTAACATTATTGTAACTTGAATGGATTCAACTCGAGGTAGAGCCCTATTGGGCTGGTGAACCTGTGGGCGGCACATTTTTATTTGCCACTGTCACACAAATAGTAAATCGCAATCTCATTAATAAGGCAACTCTGCGGGCTAAAGTAAAGACTTGAGTTCAAAAGTGGCAATGAAGGGCCTCAAAAGTGGAAAAGTGAAAAAAAATTATTGATAACTATATAATTAAAATCTAAAATGTTTATAGTAAATTTTCAAACTAAATTTTTTGGCAAAGTAAAAAAAGAAAAAAAAAATTATTTGTAGCTTTAGAAATGTTGAGGTGCACTGAACTTTTTTCTAGGGTGAATGCCTAGCCTGCCAACAACATAATAGATTCAACTGAAATAGTATGAGAAAGAATATTTTTCAATTTTCTTATAGTAATTGATTTTTCAAATAGTCATACACAGTCAGAGGTAGAACTATAAAAAGATTATATATATATATTAGTAGAAAAAATTTGAAATTGTTGGGTTCAAAATTTTTATTTTTGATCCTCAAAATTGAAAGTTGACTCAAAAAAATCCAAAAATTTAGAGTGACCACCTAACCCATATCTAGGGTTGGTACTTGTAGCTGACTTCTAAAAAAATAAATAAATAAATAAATAAACCCTTTTGAAAGAGAATGCAAATGAATTGTGGGTTATGATATGTTGGTTGTTTGCTTTCTCAAAACCCTAAGCTAAAAGCTTGGGACTTTCATGATTGAGGTTATGTTATGTTGTTTAAAACAACTAAAGAATTGTTTTATTTATTTATTTATATCAACAAGATGATTTTACAATTGAACTATAAAAAGATTATATATATATATATTAGTAGGAAAAAAACTCAAAATTGAAAGTTGATTCAAAAAAATCCAAAATTTTAGAGTGACCACCTAACCTCTATCTAGAGTTGGTACTTGTAGCTGCCTTCCAAAAAAAATCATTTGTACTAACAAAACAAGAAAAAATTTCTTATAAAAAACTCCTCTTAAAGAGAATGCAAATGAATTGTGAGCTATGATATGTTGGTTGTTTGCTTTCTCAAGACCCAAAGTTAAAAGCTTGGGACTTTTAGGATTTCGGTCATGTTATGTTGTTTAAACCACCTAAAGAATTGTGTTTTTTTTTTCATCAACAAGATGATTTTACAATTGAACATCATTATTGATTTGATATTTTATATGTTCCAGTATATTCTCAATTATAAAAATTAAATCATCGATTTAGTGAGCTTGTAATAGAGTTGTCCTTAATTCAACTTTGAATTCTCAAGAAAAACTTGAATCATTTTATAATTGATGATAATTATTTTTTGACAAAAACTTTTACTTGTAAAATATTACAAATCATGAGAAACTACTGTTAAAAATGGAATTTCAATTATTCATTATTATAAGCACAATGTAATTTAACATTTAGATTCTAAAAAATTGTTAATAAATTTTTGAATTATGCCTTACAAACTAATGTGTTGACTTTCTAACACAAAATAAAATTATAATTGAAATTTTTATTTATTATGCTGATGTGATGCCAATCAATGTTATGCATGTTGCCATCGATGGAAACATCATTCATTTAATTGAAAGCTTTGGGGCTCAACCTATGGTCTTAAACGGTTTAACCCCTATTGCCAATGGATATGAACAAAGGACCCATACATAACAAAATTGGATCCGAGAATAATAAATGATGCATGCATTGAGTTTACAAAGTGTGGTTATCCCCTTGGACTTGATTCATCAGCATTCAAGTCATATATCTAAAATTTCCCTAAACTTAGTCCTTTTTTTAAAATTTTTACACCAATGCATCTTTAATTAGGTATAAGGGGAATGGATGATTTGAATCCTAAATATCTTATTTCAAAATATCAAAGTGTGTCAATCAATTGATTTACAAGGCTCTTAGCAAGAATGATTTTTATTTCTACTTTCTAAGTTAGTTAAAGAAGAAGTTTATAGAAAATTTTGGGAAGAGTAATTTTTTTATATTAAAAAAGGGGGGTTTTTTCTTTATTATTTTATTTTAATCTTCCTATGCTATATCTGTAGCCACAAAGAGATTTAAATGCTAGATAATTCAGTAGTTATAGAAAAGTGATTCAAATGCTAGATTTCTTTACTTAAAAATGCTAAGGGATGTTAGTTGAACTACTGATGTAGGACACAATTTACTATTTAATTATTGTAATTTATTATTTTTGGTATTTTTATGTAAAAAACGTTATTTTAGGTTTAAATTATTTATTTCCTTGTTTTTAGGTGCATTTAATGCTTTTTAGGTCAAATTTGATTCCTGTTATGGTTAGGTATCAATTAGGAGTCATTTTAAAATATATTTTCTTGTCTTTCAAGTTTTACGGAGCCCTTAAAAAGGCCCCTAAGTTTGTAAACATTTTTCATAGTTTATTATCAATAAAAAATTTAGACTTGTGTCTATTGTGTTCTCTGGTGGATTCCAAACCTATCATCTTGTGGATTCAAGGAACCCCTCGTGGATTCGAGGTTTACTACCAGGAACTAACAGTTTAGTTTCTGTCCATCAAAGAGAGCATCGTGTGTGCTTTCTTTAAGCTTTCGCAACATCAGTAGGTATCAGATCCTAAAGAAAGCACACACGATACTCTCTTTGATGGACAGAAACTAAATTGTTAGTTCCTGGTAGTAAACCTCGAATCCACGAAAGGTTCCTTGAATCCACAAGGTGATAGGTCTAGAATCCACCAGAGAACACAATAAACACAAGTTTGAATTTTTATTGATAATAAACTATGAAAAACGTTTACAAACTTAGGGGCCTTTTTAAGAGCTCCGTAGAACTTGAAAGACAAGAAAATATATTTTAAAATAACTCCTAATTGATACCTAACCATAACAGAAACCAAATTTGACCTAAAAAGCATTAAATGCACCTAAAAACAAGGAAATAAACCATCTAAACCTAAAATAACGTTTTTTTACATAAAAATACCAAAAATAATAAATTACAATAATCAAATAGTAAATCGTGCCCTACATTAGACCCCTCCACTTGAAACAAACTCATCCTCGAGTTCATCTTTGAAATCTAAAATCTTCCACTCCAAATAAACAAATACTTCGAGTACTTTAATAACTTGATTAGGCTCTGAAACTTGAATCCTTCATAAAGTGTAGCATAAAATTTCTTCTCATCTACTTTCAATTTATTTGCAACATCAATCAAAAATGGGTTGATAATAAAATTAAAATTTTCTACTCCAAGAAAATCAACATATTTTGTTGTCAACTTCAATAAATCAACCGGAACCTGGGGGTTGTGGGTTATGGACTCGTCCTCACCTTTGACCTCAAGTGGATCTTCCACAATATTCTCAATAATTACTATCTCTTGATTTCTATTCTGTGATCTTCCACAATCAACTCAATCTTCTTTTCAAATTTCAATTCAACAACTTGGGCAAGTCTTGACCTTTTTTAACTACTTCAAAAGTTTCTCTAGAAATAGGCTGCTTCTTCTCAACCCTCAAACTCTTTCCTTTACTTGATAAATGGACTTGGCTGTGATAATTTTGGTTTTGACCTTTCATGTTGTGAAGATATTGATTTTCATATGAATATACAAATTTATAATCAACACTTGTATAATCTAGTATATCATAATAGTCATTAGGAAACCATAAATCAATTAATACTTTTTTCATTCTTTGCCAAGAGCAGATTGGATGCTTACCTCACTGCTTTCTATCGATTTGAATCTCTTCCCACCATTCCTCTGCTTCATCGTCCAATTTATTAGATGCAAGCTGCACTTTTTCTTCATCACAAATCTTCCAAAAATTAAAATACTCTTCCAAATCAAGAAGCCAGTCGATAAAATCTAACTTACACTTATCTCCATCAAATAATGGAATTTTCTTGTAGTTAGGAGTGCTTTTTTGAATATATTGGTCATTGTCATTGTGAGATGAATTCCTAGCAAGAAGAGTAGCAATCTTTTGCTTGATTTCACCTATAATTTGCTGACTTTTTTCACAAAATTGGTGATTCTCATCACGAAAATTAAGGAACTCAGCCCTAGTGAGGACTGGGTTTATGACGTCATCACCACCGTCATTGTTGTGGTGGTCACCGTCTCGCTGGTTAGCCATCAGACTAGGGTAAGTCAAGGCTCTGATACCAACTGATGTCGTGGAAGCCTAAAGAAAGCACACATGATGCTCTCTTTGATGGACAAAAACTAAACTGTTAGTTCCTGGTAGTAAACCTCGAGTCCACGAGGGGTTCCTTGAATCCACAAGATGATAGGTCTGAAATCCACCAGAGAACACAATAGACACAAGTCTTAATTTTTATTGATAATAAACTATGAAAAACGTTTACAGACTTAGGGGCCTTTTTAAGGGCTCCGTAAAACTTGAAAGACAAGAAAATATATTTTAAAATAACTCCTAATTGATACCTAACCATAACAGGAACAAAATTTGACCTAAAAAGCATTAAATGCACCTGAAAACAAGGAAATAAATCATCTAAACCTAAAATAACGTTTTTTACATAAAAATACCAAAAATAATAAATTACAATAATTAAATAGTAAATTGTGTCCTACATCAACTACAAAGTTTTTGGTAACTTGTTATTAATATTTCAAATTGGTATTTTTCCTTTTGACTCTTTTCTCTTTGGGTAGCCCGAGGGTAATCCTAATTAAACAAGTTTGTACGCTATAAGACCAAAGTGTAGCTGTGGAAGCTATATATATAAACCACAAAGGCAGCTATGGAAGCTTTGACTGAAATAATTGTAGCTATGATTGGTCCATCTGTGACCCTGGTTGAAAGTCCATCTCAGCAGAGAGAACAACAAAAAATGATAATTACAGTCCCTCATCACAAATTACTTTAACTACTCTTCTTTCAAGGTTCAAGTTCTTCAAATTCTTGATGTGGCCAAGTTTTGATCTACATTAATTTCGCATTCCAAAATTACTGAGCTTGAGGGTTCACATTGATTCTCTTTGATTTTCCACATCTTCAACAACTCTTGAGGTCAAAATTTTGCCAACTATCATTGAAAAATTTACATAGATATTCAATCTTACCAATATTGCATAATTTCACATCTTTCATATAAATATCCTATTAATAAGGGCCACCCATACCCTACACTTCAAACCAGTAGTGACCAATCAGCTGGTTTTATAACTGCAACCACCGAAATAACTCTAGCATATGCAACTTTGTTGAGTCAATATGCCATGTTTAATTGTTAAGTCAAGTTTGGACCAATGTTTTAGCTGTGGTTTAGTCACTCATGAAGCATCCACATGTCCATCCCCTCCTCACATGCATCCAGATGACTATACCCCTTCTCAACCTTCTGTCTCCCCACCTCCCCAACTATCCAAATGCTATCGTATGACACATTTTGGGAAAATTATACTTTACTACGTTAAACTATACCATAAATTACACTTTGTATCTTAAATGTTTTGAATGCATATTTTATACCCTAAATTATGACTCTTGTTACACTTTGCACCCCAACATTAAGTTTGCCATTAAATTTGATGTAAATCCAAAGTTTAGAGTACAAAGTGTAATCAAAAGTATAGTTTAAGATGATAAAGTGTAATTTCTTCTTTGTTTTTAAAGGATTGAGAAGAGGGACAATTGGCTAGTTTCATATGATGTCATAATTTTCTATCCAAATTAATGGCAAAAGTCATAATTTATGGTGCAAAATATACATTCGAAAAGTTTAAGGTACAAAATTTAGCCTTCCAACTTCCACCTCAATATCTTCTAATTACCAATTAAATTATTGATTAACATTGAATGATGAATGATTTTTTTCTTTCTTAAATTACCTTTTTTTTTTTTTTTTTTTATCAATTAACTTCTTTCCCACTTGATTTTTTAAAATATTTTTCAAATTTGGGGTATATTTATCCATTTGAGGCTTCTAAATTCCCAAATTTGAGGTATATTTTCATATTTGAGATATAATTTCTTAAATGAAAGTTTTTAATCATATAATAATTGAAATTACAAAAAATATTATTGATTTTCATTTTTCCTACGAGTCAAAAACATAATTTTTTTTAACCTATTCCAAAATCGAAATCAAACCAAAACACAAGCAAACGTTTTTTTGGGAAAACGTTTTTCGTCAAACAAACGCGTAGACAATATGACCACAACCAAACAAACGGGCTCAAAATTTCATTGATGTATATGTCGTGTTGACTTTTGACTTACCCAAAAGGGTTAAAAGTCTTTTTATTAAGTCCACACCCAAAGGTTTGTTCACGGAACTTGCCTAACATTTCATTTCAGCCAATGACCTAAATCATGTACAGGGAACATTTTAAAAGACCCTTATTGTGTGATGGTTGGCTTTGATTTTGGGCTACCTACTTTATTGGGAGTACACTTCAAAAGTTGACCTTCAAATTTTTTAGGTATATTATATCAGTCTGCCGTGCCTTATGCGAGGGACTGACCAAATCAAACTTTAAATAACATTCATCTAAATGTTCATATTCATCTCTTGAAAGAAAAGCTTGATTTATAATTGGATAATAATTTTCTTTTGGACAAAGCTTCTTTGGAGAAAAGTTTCTTCAACCTACTACGATGACTTAAAAAATTATTCACTTGTACTTATATGACATGCTTTACAGTGATATGACTTGTTTAAATAATATAAATACACATAAATGACCTTATGAACCACTACGTAATGTGTTTGGAGGAAAAATTGGTTTAAATTCTTTTGTGTTGTTAACAGTCATGGTTGCTCTATTAGCACAGGTTATGGATATTAAATATTGAGTTACAAGTTGGAATGCACTTTTACAAAAGGAAAAAAAAAAAAGCAAAAAATCAAAGAAATGCACAACCCCCCCCCCCCCCACCCAAATGGTTTCTTGTTATTTTATGTTTACCGTTAAACATCCATTAAAATAAATGATGAATTGCTTATATGATAACACATGTCTACATGGGGGTTTGTGGTACACTCTAATTAAAGCCCTAAGGGGTTTAATATTATACAATTAGCCGTTTACACACACAAAAAAAAAAAATTATATATATATATATATATATATCATAGTGGGATTTGGTATTATACTCAAAAAATCAAGGGTTGGGTTTTGTGTTTTGCAAGAAAACCACGAGAGGGTTTTGTGTATTTTTCACCAAAAAAAAAAAAAAACTACTATCAATACAAAGCAAATCCTTTAAATTTTTGGGGTAATTCCACCATGGGGTTCCCAAAAATTGTCCATTATTCCATCCATATTGAAATGACTTGATTAAATTTTACCAAGTCATCAACATTTAAATAGACGTTGACATTCTTTATTTTGGTATTTATTTAAACTATGATGATATAGGAAAATTTATTTTACTTGTTTGAAAATGAATGTATAAGATTTTATAAATCCCATGGTAAAGCTACCCTAAAAATTTTAGATCTTAATCCCTTATTAATGATTCACAATTGGGCATGCTCTATAGTAGATATAAACAATTGAAGGTGGTTTTTTTTTCCCCCCTTAATATCTAAAAAATAAATAAAGGGAAAAATTAATTTTAACCCAGTTCTTTAAAAAGTAACAAATTAACTTCAATCCATTTAGTAGAATGACATTGTCTTAGAGATTAATATAGACTAAAGGTTTAATTTATTACTTATTGAAATTTCAAAGTTTAGTAAGATTTAATTTGTTACGTCATTAAATTAATACAGATAAGGAAACAATGTTATCTCATGTAGCTAGAGGGAAAGTTTTTTACCATGAATTTCAGTTAACTTAATTGGTAAGATTTATTATTTTCAAATAAGGGATCTTATTTTAAATTACCTCTACATAAAAAAATAATAATAAATTAAAAAAATAATAATAAAAAAGAAGAAGAAAAGACCCTCACTAATTTCTTGACCTAATGGTTAGAAGCAATTATCATGAAATGAGTCACAAGTTTCAATTCCTCTGGTCCCACCTACAACAATAAGAATAAATTAAATGAAAATTTTATTTAATAATGGAAATTTTTTTTCTCCAAACCCCGTTACATAGCGATTTATAAAACCATTTAAATAAGTTATGTGACTAAAAGTAAACTAAGATACTCTTTTGAGTTACCAGGTGGTGAGTTGGAAGGGAAACTCTATCCTTTAACAGTAGTGATAACTTATAACAAAGAATGAGTCAAATTTTCGCTTCTCTCACGGTGAGACATGTGGGGCTCATATATGTCTATGCGATCTTATGTTACTGCTCACTTTTCTAAATAAATGAGAGCAAGTCATTTGCTAGTTCCATTTATATATATATATATATATATATATATATATATATATGTGCCTCGCACTCTCGTCTTAATATAACATATAGACTTGCATGAACAAAAAGTTGCTGCGAAAGACCAAAATGAATAGCTCGTCAAATCTGAAAGCACGGCTCCTCTTTGTTTTAGCCATAACTTTTCTCGGCAACTCAAGACTAGCTGCAGGAAATAATCAGAACGCTGGAAGAAAACTTGATGAAATTCCCGGTAAGTACTTCTTCGAATTTTGGTCAACGAACATTTCTCTCTTCTTCTTCTTTGGTGCTTGCCAAGTTGTTGTGCATTTATGTATGCTTTCTTGTACTCGATCTTAGTCTCTTACAATGGAGCGAGTAATTCATGTGTGTACGTTGTAGAGAAGTTTGCTGTGCTAGCTTTCATAATTAATGCAGCCTTCTTCATTTTTTACTCGAGCTTTGTTCTTTTAAGAAACTGTATTCCTATGATCAAAATTACTCCACTTCTTTTTCTTTTATTTATTTATTTATTTTTATTTTTACTCGAGCTTTGTTCCCTCTTTACCTCAAGTTGACTTGAAAGTCTCAAAGCATAAATGACTCCGCTTGTCTTTTTGCCTTTTTTTTTTAATACAAAATCAAGTAAGAGAGTGTAACCGTGTTTGCGATTACTACCAATAGATTTGGACTTGAGTGTTGATTAAATACTTGAATTTTTTAACTGGTTTATGACAAGTCGTACAGATTGTACCTTTTGTTTTTAAGTATATTAACTTTAGAGCATCCGTAGCAGCCAAGGAAGTCAATACTGTACCGGAGGCCGTATCGGTTTGGCCACCGGTACGATATATTTCGGATACCGGTCAATACCAGTGTACCGTTTTGGGTTTACCGCTATTTTTTATATTTATAAATATATATATATATATATGTATGTGTCTGTGTATATATATTATAATAAATATAAAAGTTTACCATAAAACATTTCCTCAATTCAGAACTAATTATTCATGGTTTTAAACTTTAGTATCAATTAAAAGGGAAAAAAATAAAAAAAAATAAAATAGAAAGCTTAAAAGTTACCATTGCATACTAAGAAAACAAATAATACTAATAAGTTAATACAAATAAGTTACCATTCTGTCCTAACAAAAATTCAAAAATTATAAAACTTAAAAAAAAAAAAAAAAAAAACTTTTTTCTGTACCGACCGGTACACCCGGTACCGGCCGGTATTGCCCGAAATTGGTCGGTACGGCCGGTATTTTTTCCGAAACGAAACAAGGGGGTCGAGCGTACTAGAATGCTAGCCGGTACGGTATATTCCGACCGTACCGGCCGGTACGGTACAGAATCGATAACCTTGGTAGTAGCTATTGCAAAAATTATGTCATTTTACCACATCAAAAGCCTACTTTATTATTTTACCACATCATTTTACAATATCTCATTTATCAAATATTTTATATTTTTACCACTTCATTTAAATATTATTTCTTAATTCTTTTTAATTCTTATTTTAAAACCTGGGGACTGGGGACTGTAGCCACAGATGTCAAGATGCCCATACCGTATGCCACAGATGTCACAAATTTAAAAACTCGGAACCTAGGGACTGAGGAGAAAGAGGAATAAAAAAATAATAAAACCATATCCCACATATGTCCGTACCGGGCCAAATATATGAGAATACTGTAGCATGTTGTAAAAATTATGAGATTTGGAATATCTGATATTTGGTGTTTTTTGGTGTTTGGTGTGCCAAATATTTGGCATTTGGCACATTTAGCACATCTAGTGTGGGTGCTCTAAGGATGTCAAGTAAAAAAAGTGAATATTTCTTTCTTTCTTTCTTTTTATTTTTTATTTATTTTTTAAGATCTGGATAAAACTTTTAAAATGTTTTCTTCAAATAAAAGACTATATATATGTGGGTGTATATATATATAATTTGAAGCTGGGGAATTTGAATCTTGAATTTTTCCTTAGAAACAACAAGAGGTGCAAGTGAGTTATACTACAGTATATTCACAAATTATTTTATAATATTTTTGCAAATTATTAATGTGACAAATTCTTACTAGTTCTAATCTGGCTAACATCATATTTTGAGTAATGCTACAACCAAAAATTATTTTATAACATTTAAAAAAAATGTTGATATAGCTAACTTCATATTAGTTTTTATCTAGATTCACCATTAATATCAATTTTTCATTTACCAATAATCGCTCATCACATTAGCAATTTGTAAAATTTTATGTAGAATAGTTTGTATCTTTAGCATTACTCTCATATTTTTATAATTTTACTTACTAATAATTATTTGAAAAATACTAATGATAGGCCATAAATTGAATGGCCCCTTGTGATAGAAATTAATTAATTAATTAGTCAAATTATTAATTAATCAATTTATCATGCAAAAACGTGGTAGCACAAACAAATCACTAATAAACTAATTATGTAGCGGAAAATAAATAATACGGTGATTTGTTTATGAATAGGGAAAACCTAACGGCAAAAACCCCACCGGGTGATTTTCAGGTCACCACTCTCGAAACTCCACTATTATCACAACAAGCGGTTACAAGTAAAGGAATCCTAAGTATTTTACCAACCTATAGTTGAATCCTTATCCCAATACCCAATTGAACTTGTTCTATAGTGACAGCTCCCCTTTCTAATGTACGACTCCCAAGTACGTGACTAACCAATTGCGTGGATCCTAGTACGCGACTTCAATCACCAACTAAGAAGGTTGTTGGTTGCAAAGTTTTTCAGTTCATCCACACGATAAAGATCAAGAAGATGCTTGGTCACAAAACCCTACGGTGCACATACACAGCAACTTCTTCAAGAGAAAGAGATGAACTAGGGCAAGAACTTCGTCTCCGGTCACAATTTGCTTGAACAGAGTTTGCTCAATGCTTGTGCAACTTGTGAACTCTTTGACGGCCCTTAAAACAATCCTTTTATATGTCTAGGGTTAGGAGAAAAAAAGGCCTAAAGACATATTCACGGATCCCAAGAAAATCATATTTGAATTCTGAAAATCTTAAACCTCGACAGATAGGAGGTGTCGAGCAGGTGTCAAGCACACTGGGTTTTGAACAGCTTTTTTAAGCTCGATAGATGTAGCTGTCGAGTCAGTTGTTGAGTTTTAATGAATTTGCACTATTAACTTGTTTTCTTGGACAGACTTGAAGGCTTTTAATACTTGATCTTGAAACATGGTTTCTTGAAGTATTTAAACACATCCTAAATCTACCAAAATACAAGTAAAGTGTGTTTTGTCAAAGGATAAACCAATTACATAATATCATGACATATGTTCTAAATATGTGAAACACATATGTCCTAACAATTTCCCCATTTGGCAATCCGTGACAAAACCACAACAAACAAATGAACATATGAGAGAAGTCATAAATCACTCAACTCATATTCACTTGTTGAATACAATAAAATCTATCCTAACACAAATTCTTGAAAAACTTTGCAAGAAGAGATTTTATGGCAAGTAGACTTTGACAACCTATATTTCTGAAACACTTTAAACAAAACTCATCAATACATCTTTGTGTGAAACAGAAATAACAGATTGCATACAAGTATAAGAAACATATATATTAAGGGAGAAAAGAAACAACACATGAAGGGGTAGGTGAAAGAAAGACATACATCAACATAAATAAGGAGATAAGTACAAAGTATGTCTATAAATGGTCACAAGACCTCATGTACAAGAATAATGTATCTAAAAAGAAGGAAAAGAAAAGATACATACTATCCTCACTATATCCCTCAAAACATATCAACACTCCCCCTAACAAAATGGTCTTATACTAACTCTCCTCCTAAGAATGACTACTCTCATATCCAAAACTATTCCCTCTTTTTGTCACGAGTGACAAAAGGTAAGAGTGTCAAGTAGACATCTCATCGGTAGAGCTAGCATCTCCATCAGCATCATCCGAAGCATCATCGTCATCACCATCATCATCATCCTCATCCTCAGAATCTGAAGTCACAAGAGAAAGTGGTGAAGGAGTAGCCTTAGGAGCAAAACCACCCATGGACGCCTGTCGCCGTGCAATACGGCTGACACAATGTTCACCTGATACAACTCCGTAGAGAGTGTATCTAGGCGAGCATCCATGCGCTGCAGCTGCACCATGATGTCTCCTAAAGTCACATCGCCCGAAGAAGAGGGAGAAGCGAATGTGGATGGAGTTGAATGGGAGGGAGGAGCTACTAAATCCGACTGCCGCAACCGAAGCTGGGCTTCACTACGTTTAACGGTAGCGTAATCTATGGCACACATAATGGTGAAATGGTTGGAAGAGGGAAAAGGAACGGAAAAATGACGTAAGATCCTCGTGATAGCGGAAGGAAAGATGAGCTTATCACGGGACACTGAATCTAGATGAACATCTATAATAGACAGAATGAAATGAGAAGGGAAATCTATAGTAAGATGCTCAAGAAGAGATAACAAAAATCAAGCACGAGGCTTTGTAATGGAGCTATAGTGAGAGAGTGGATGCAAAACAAAGGTCATCACCATGTTCATGAATCTAGGACCTTTAGCAAAAGGTCGACATGGTGTAAACAGACGCTTACCCCAAACAGAAGGGTGCTCACAGAAAGCAGGCATGAACACATCCCTGGACACAGTCCTCAGATGCTCACAACTAGGATAGTCAGGAAACTCTATCCTAGGGACCCGAAGCACATCCGCAACAAGTTACGGTATGATAGGAATGCGCATACCTCGATCGCGAGTGAAGAAAAAGAGGTACTAAACGATCAATCCCGTCATGTTGGAGTAAAACTCTTGAATAAGCACGAGAGGACAGGTGACCGGGACGTCACACAGTGACTTCCATCCCCTATTGTGAATGACAGAGGGAAGGCCAGTGTTGGCAAAGTCTGACAGAACAACTTGGCGTTCCGAATGAATGCCTCGTCTAGAAAAGTTCTCTGAAAATGCCTTGAAGGCATCATCATCATGGAACCGAATATGAGATAGTGTAGGATCAAATGATGAAGAAGCTCCGGAACAAAGAGGGTTTCGGGCTGGAGTGGATTTATACTTAGGTGCCATAGACACGACTAACGTAAACAGAAAGAGAGGGAGAGAAAAGAAAGACAATCAGAAAAGTTCCAAGCAATTTCAAATATAACAAGTATATTGAAAAAGAGTACGTATGCATGGAAAATGCATGAACACGTGAAATGCAAAAGAAATTGCATCATGGGCTCAGCCCAATCCAAACCTATCAGCATACAAACAAATAGCACACATCTAAATACATGACAATACCATTATAATGCTAATGTGATGCAATGTATGAGGTTTTAAACTCATTTAAGTGAAAACTCATCCCAAAATTTCAATAATAACTCATCAATTTTGAAAAACCCCAAAAATTTTCAAAAACCCCAAAACCTAGGTTTCAAAACATGAAATGTATGAATGTGAAAGGATTAGAAGCTTACCAAGTAAAGAAATTCTTCAAAAAGCTTGAAGAAACCTTAAGGAACAAAGATTGGAGTAAGATGAGAACGTTTGGGAGAGAAAAGAGAGAAGTATCCAAAGAGAGACCGAGTGAAATGAGTTTTGGATTGCACAGGGAGCTTAAATAGTGCCAGCAGTAAATCTCAATAGATGCAGGTATCGAGATATCTGTAGAGGGAGGTGTCGAGAAAATGGTCGTCGACAACTGAGGTATCAAGGAACAACCCAACAAAACCAAGAACAGAAACTCGATCGATCCACCAGGTGTGGAGAAGCTATCAAGGATGCAGAGCCATTCTCAATCGATCCACCAGGTATTGAGCAGCTGTCGGGATTGTGATTAGAAAAAGCTGAAGAAGCTCGATAGACAGCAAGGTATCGAGGAGGTGTCGAGCCAGCATTTAAAACCAGTTTTTCAAGATGTGAAAAACACAGACATGAATGCAATCCAACATGTAACTCAACCAATGATCTAATCAACATATTAAGCTCTCAAAATCATATTTCAATAAAAATTTTAAACACATGGATCTTCAAAAAGAAACACACACACACACACACATTAAACAAGTCTAACCAATTTTATATTTCAAAAACAAGTCAAGACAGTTTAGTGAGCATACATTAACACATGTAAAACCTTGTGATGGCCAAATCACATTGTACCTGCACATGTATCAAGAATAGTAAAGAATATTGCGTGTTGTGTGTGAAAAATATCGCAAGATTGCATAAGTGTATACATGTTATGATGATTTGAGATATGAGAAAATTACTTTAACTCACACACAATCATAACTGCTTGATGGGGACTATCACCTTCGAGGTACATTCTATAACTCCCACATCTCCTAGAATACACGCTTGCAATCATATTTAAAGCATTTTTGATCTTTTTGCTTTTGATTTTTCTTTTAAGCATATCATACATGAGCATATTAGAGAGAGAAAAGAAATACCCAATGATATTTGACATTCCAATTTTACTATGCCTAAGCACACAAATGTCATTGACACTGCACTTTTGCTATGCCGAAGCATACAGGTGTCATATTATGATTGGCAGGCAACAGTGATGAGATGGTTATTTATGCCTTTCTCTTAGGATTTTCCAGTCCTTCCGGTAAAAAAGAGTGATATGAGTGTTAAGTATAAGAGACAACTTAATTTTACTCATCATAAACACGAGCCACAAAGCTCACTTGCTTAATTGTGCATAGAGATGCTCATCTAAACTACAAATGATACAAAGTTTAGAAGACTTTGTTTCAATGGCCATTCAAGGTACACAAGTACCAATGTACACAAAACACATACTATTTTTGTCTTTTTTCTGATTTTCAATTTTTTTTTAAAATTTTTATATGAAAAACAAAACAAAGCAAAACTAAAAAATAACCAAACAAAAACATGTTAAACAACCAAAGCATAAAAACTAGATGCAGATGCATTGGGAAGAAAGAAAAAGAGAAGAAGATCATCCCATGGAGATAACACCAATATTTTGACAAAGGAATTCGAAGCGTTTACTGTCAAGAGGTTTGGTAAACAGGTCAGCCTTCTAATCATCAATGTGAATAAACTCAAGAGTGAGAGTACCATCCTCGACAAGCTCCCTAATGAAGTGATGTCGAATTTCTATGTGTTTGGTTCTAGAATGTTGAACTGGATTCTTAGAGATGTTAATGGCACTGGTATTATCACAGTAGATAGTGAGATGTTCTTGACAGATACCATAATCATGGAGGAGTTTTTGCATCCATAGGAGCTGGGTGCAATAGCAACCAGCAGCAATGTACTCAGCTTCTACAGTGGATAATGAGATGGAGTTCTACTTTTTACTCATCCAAGAGACAAGATTATTACCCACATAGAAACAACCCCCTGAAGTATTCTTTCTATCATCAGCATTCCTAACCCAATCAGCATCAGAGTACCCAACTAGGACATCACTTGTGTCCTTGCTGTACCACACACCAAACTCAACAGTGGTTTTAACATACTTTATAATTCTCTTTAAAGCAGTCATATGAGACTCTTTGGGATTAGCCTGATATCTAGCACACACTTCAACACTGTAACTAATGTCATGTCTACTAGCAGTAAGGTAAAGAAGACTACCTATCATGCTTCTATACAGAGAAGGATCAACACTTTTACCTAACAAGTCAACAGTGAGTTTAACATTTGGGCTCATAGGGGTTCTGACAGAACTAGCAGATTCTAAACCAAACTTTTTCATAAGATTCTTAGCATATTTAGATTGAGATAGGAATATACCTGAATCTTGTTGACGAATCTGCAACCCAAGGAAGTGAGTCAGCTCTCCAATCATGCTCATCTCAAACTCGGTCTGCATGAGTTTTGAGAAACCATGAGCAAGTTCATCCTTAGTCAATCCAAAGATAATGTCATCAACATAGACTTGGGCAACTATTAGCTCGCTATCTTCTCTTTTGATGAAAAGAGTCTGATTAGCCTTTCCTCTTATGAACCCATGTGACACCAAGTATTGTGTAAGCTGATCATACCAAGCTCTGGGGGCTTGCTTTAACCCATAGAGTGCCTTCTTGAGGTACAGTACATGATCTGGAAAGTGTGGATCAATAAATCCTTTTGGTTGAGCCACATAAATGTCTTCTTTGAGCAAACCATTTAAGAAAGCAGTCTTCACATCCATCTGATAAAGCTTGAACTTTAATTGAGAAGCCAGTGCAAGGAGAATTTTGATGGACTCCATACGGGCAATCGAAACAAATGTTTCATCATAGTCTACTTTTTCCATTTGTGAGTATCCTTGAGCTACAAGCCGAGCCTTGTTGCGGATTACATTGCCCTCCTCATCAGTCTTATTGCAGAATATCCACTTTGTACCAATGATGTGTTCACCCTCCGGTCTAGGTACCAAGGTCCAAACATCATTCCTCTGAAACTGAAGAAGTTCATCATGCATTGCTTCGACCCAACTTTCATCCTGAAGAGCTTCCTCAACTTTTGTGGGTTCAACTTGTGATAGATAACATGAATAAGACATAAAGTTAACAACACATTTATCAACAGTTCGTTTCCTTAATGTGAGTTCATTCATATTTCCCACAATAACTTCTGGAGGATGATTTAATTTAACCCTGGATGAAGGTCTTTTCTCTTCATGAGACTCAGAATCTGGTGAAGTGGGTATGTCTATAAAATCTTCTAAAACACTGGGAGTACTAGGAGCACTTAGAGATGCAGGTTCTCGTTTAATAAGTTCTTGAACTTCATTAGGCTCTAGAGGAAGAATTTCTTTGGGTAACTCCTCAATTCCTTTCTGAGAACCAGAATTTGAAGACTCATCAATAACAACATTCACTGTTTCCATTACCTTCATAGTTCTCTTGTTGTATACCCGATAAGCCTTGCTTATGGAGGAGTAGCCCAAAAATATACCTTCATCACTCCTAGAGTCAAACTTTCCAACATTCTCTCTATCCTTGAGGATGAAACAGGTGCTTCCAAAGATCCTGAAGTACTTCACATTCGACTTCCTTCCTTTTCATAACTCATATGGAGTTTTCTTGGTACCGTGTTTGAAGTACACCTTATTAACTGTATGACAAGCAGTGTTAACCGCTTCTCCCCACAAGTTTCTGGCCAAATCCTTGTTGTATAACATGGCTCTGGCCATCTCTTGAATAACTTTGTTCTTTCTTTCTACCACACCATTCAGCTGAGGAGTAATAGGAGCAGAGAATTCTTGAGATATACTTGATTTTTGGCAAAATGACTCCATATATGAGTTCTCGAATTCTTTACCATGGTCACTTCGAATTCGATCAATCTTCAGGTTCTTCTCATTCTGCAATCTTGTGCATAAAGCTTCAATGTGCTTAGGAGTATCAGACTTGGATCATAAGAGAATGATCTAAGTATACCTAGTGAAGTCGTCTACCACAACCATGATGTATCTCTTACCACCAAGAGACTCACTTCTAGTTGGACCCATAAGATCCAAATGTAGAAGCTCCAATGGCCTAGATGTAGCTAATGTTTAAGTGCTTGGATGCTTAGCTTTTGTTTGTTTCCCAAGCTGACATGGTCCATACACCACATTGCTCATTCTACTAAGCTTTAGTATTCCCAAGACTGATTCATGCCTAGATACAATAGAAAGATGTTTGTAACTAGCATGTCTCATCCATTGATGACATAAATCTTCATTTGGCAATCGAATGCTGTTACACACAATATCAGCATCAGGAACCAATCCATAACAGTTGTCTAAAGTGCGAACACCGCTTATGAGGTTCTTTCCAGACTCATCCATAACAAGGCATTTTCCCTTTGAGAATAGTACCATGAAGTCTTGATCATGTATCTGACTTATGCTTAACAGGTTCACCCTTAGACCTTCTACATAGAGGACATTTGCAATGTCTGGCAGTCCAAGTAGAAAAATAATTACCTTTCCTTTAATTTGAGATTTGCTTCCATCACCAAAAGTGACATTTCCACCCTTTTTAGATTCGAAAGTCTTGAAGAGAGATCTGTCTCCAGTCATGTGTCTTGAGCAACCACTGTCGAGGTACCACAAACATGTGTCCATAACTTTAAATGCGGATTTCATCATAAAACACGCTTCATGTTTAGATGACAAATCAGTGGGAATGATGCTTTCTCTCATCTACCTTTTTCGAGCTAAGCCTTTAACTTTCACTCTTCTCAGACGCACTCCTTTGCACATTTTCATTCTAAGATAGTCTAGTTTCTTCTTAGCAAAACTGAGATCTTTTTCAATAGTCATCATAAGAGAATTCAAATAACTTTTAGACTTGTATTTTCTGAAACACTCAACTAAAAAGAGATTAGAAAAACAAGATGTATTTGAAAACGAAGATCTCTTCAAGCTAGTTACAGCCATGACAACAGGGGTCAATGGATCAACACAGCAAAGATTAAACCCCAATCAGAGTATGTCTGCTCTGATACCACTTGATAGGCCACAAACTGAATGACTCCTTGTGATAGAAATTAATTAATTAATTAGCCAGGTTATTAATTAATCAATTTATCATGCAAAAACGTGGTAGCACAAACAAATCACCAATAAACTAATTATGCAGCGGAAAATAAATAACATGGTGATTTGTTTACGAATGGGGAAAACTTAACGACAAAAACCCCACCGTGTGATTTTCAGGTCACCACTCTCGAAACTCCACTATTATCACAACAAACAGTTACAAGTAAAGGAATCCCAAGTACATTACCAACCTACAGTTAAACCCTTACCCCAATACTTAATTGGACTTGTTCTGTAGTGACAGTTCCTCTTTCTGATGCACGACTCCCAAGTACATGACTAACCAATTGTGCGGATCCCAATACGCGATCTCAATCACCAACTAAGAAGGTTGTTGTTTGGAAAGTTCCTCAGTTCATCCACACGATGAAGATCAAGAAGATGCTTGGTCACAAAACCCTACGGTGTACATACACAACAACTTCAAGAGAAAGAGATGAACTAGGGCAAGAACTTCGTTTCCGGTCACAATTTGCTTGAACAGAGTTTGCTCAATGCTTGTGCAACTTGTGAACTCTTTGACGGCCCTTAAAACAATCCTTTTATATGTCTAGGATTAGGAGAAAAGAAGGCCCAAAGACATATTCACGGATCCCAAGAAAATCAGATTTGAATTCTGAAAATCTTAAACCTCGACAGATAGGAAGTGTCGAGCAGGTGTCGAGCACACCGGGCTTTGAACAGCTTTCTTAATCTCGATAGATGCAGTTGTCGAGCCAGTTGTCGAGTTTTAATGAATTTGCACTATCAACTTGTTTTCTTGGACAGACTTGAAGGCTTTCAACACTTGATCTTGAAATATGGTTTCTTGAAGTATTTAAACACATCCTAAATTTACCAAAATACAAGTAAAGTGCGTTTTGTCAAAGCCTAAGCCAATTACATAATATCATGACATATGTTCTTAACATGTGAAACACATATGTCCTAACAACTAAAACTATATCAGTAATTTGTAAAAATGTTGTAAAATAATTTGTATATATACTATGTAGCATTACTCAGTTCAAGTTAAGCTAAATTGGTGCCTTGTCATACTTTTTTAAGAAAGCTAAATGCACACAATCACACACTCCCAAATCAAAATATTTTTTTATAAGGGAAAAAAAAAATACAAGGAATTTCTGCCATGACGCCATCTAAAAACTTCCTGACTAGATCGAAGAAGTTGCATGCACATCAGTGGCAACTTCAGGAATTTTTTTCAGGGTGTTCGTTAAGAAATATAAATTACATAATCTAATAATTTGTTATATTGTTGTTTCATAAATTATAAAATTATTAATTATTGTTTAGTCTAACATAATTTAATTTGTTTGTCTTTTATAATATATTGGTTAATTAAATTATTAATTATTGTTTATTAGTTGCTTCTCTTAATTAATTATTAGTTAATTAAATTATTGTTTATTAATTGCACTAGTACACATCTTATATGCATTTACTTCACTTAATTCAAATATTCCATTGCCCCATGTGCCCATCCACCCCACCCCACCCCACCCCACTCAACAGACAAGTCTCATGCCTCCAATAAAAAGTTTTCAATTTTAATTAAATAAGTTGTAATAAATTGTCAACAAGGATTGAACAAAAAAATAAATGCACATACAAGGAAAAAAAAAATCATTGTTGCACTATGTACACAACACAACACTACAATTCACTAACTTTATTATATCTCAACTCCCAATTAATTTCAAAGTTTCAAACAAACTCAATTTTTACTTTTTTTTAAAAAAAAAAAGAAAAAGAAAAAAGACTAACAGACAAGCATAAGAGCACCCACACTAGATGTGGGATATGTGCCAAATGCTAAATATTTGGCACATATCCCACAACAAACCCAATTTTAGCCCATTTAGTAGATGTGGTATATTGTTTTTTTTTGCAACATTGAACAATACCGTGACAAATTTGCCACGGTACGGAAGATATGTGGTATATTATTTGTTGTTTGTTTATTGTGTTGATGAGTAGTAAATATTATTTTAATGTGTAGTAAATATTATTTTAATGTATAGAATTGAATTATAAAACATCTGATAAATAAAATGTTATAAAATAATAAAGTAGGTATTTGATGTGGTAAAATGACATAATTTTTAAAACATCTGCTATGGATGTTCTGACTATTTACCATTAAAAAATCTGCTATTCATATAAGCACAAAAAAAAAAAAAAAAAAAAAAAAAAAAGACAAAATTCAACTCATAGAGCACAACACGTGGGAGGAATGGAGGGTATCAATCCACCACTAGACTCTAGACACTTCTACCACGTGTTGTGCTCAAACTCACCAGAGACTTAAACAATGACTTAAACTCACCAGCCCCGCCCCTAGACTTATATCAATCCACCACTAGACTCTCTCAGTACACCAAATTCAACTCAATACTCTCTCACTCTCTGTCTTTTGTATCAGACAGTTTAAGAGATTTTTTTTTTCGGGTGCTCGTTGCTCACTTGAGAGAGAGATACCAGATCTGGTGAGTTTGGGCTAGGGGCGGGGCTTGCGGCTCTGCTGCTACCATGCTGCTGCTGCCTCTCCCTTCACTGCTTTACTTCAACCATCAGCCGCTAAGTCTCTTGGTTAGGCTTAGGGTTTTATTTGTTTGTTTGTGTTTTTTCTTTTTTAATCTTTGATGGAATGACAGATTAGTTTTGTTTTAAAATTTTGAAAGGCCGGGCTATTTGTTTTTTATAAAATTTGGTTGATTGGGTTAAATTTTCTTTAGCTTTACTATTTTTGTGATTTATGTTGTTGTGCTAAATTTTTTGGGCTTGCTAAATTTTCTTTTATAGATTAGATTCATAAATTCTTTTTATGGTCTTTTAAAGTGCCAATAATATTGTTGGGCTTTTTGTGGGTTTGTTCTGTTACAATTTTTTTTTTTTTTCAAATTTTAGTTCAAAATATTTTTGGGCTTTTTTTTTTTTTTTTTTCCTTGAAAGTAAAACAAATAATTTTTTTTATATATTTTATTTGAGGGTGTTTCTAATTTTTCTTGAGGGTGTTCCTAATTTTTTTTAAAAAGGGTAAACAAATAAATTTTTTTTTATTATTATATATAATTTTTATTTTTTTCCAGTTCAGGGTGTTCCTGGGAACACCCTGAGCTTAACGTGGCGTCGCCACTGATGCACATTCGAGTCTGGGATACAATACAAAGTCCGAGACCATGTTTTTAGTTCTTATCCAAACTCTCACCACCTCTTCCTCTTCTTCTTTCTTCTATAAGGCTCACGATTCTTCCAATCTCTCTTTATTTCTTTGACTGGAGTTTGAGATTGTTTCTTATTTTTCGATCAAAATTTTTGTATTGGTTTATGTGTACAAAATTCTGTGGCATCTTCAAGTTTAGTTTAGGTGAGAGGATTTATTTTGAATACTTGATTTTCTTTTAGTTCTTTTGGAGAAGCGTTGCAGTGGGTTAAGATTTCCTGATATTGGGCTGTCCACATGGGTACCTATTGGGCCCAAGCATATGGCCCAATTCCAAGAATGGCTCGTTACTATATTTTTATTTCAATTTCATGAATTCATTATGAAAATTGGGAGAGCAGGATTTTATCCATTTCAGTTAAAATAGAGTTAATTCGTTTTATTGTTAAGATTTTACTTCTTAGATTTGATTGTAAGTAAAATACCACTCATTTAAAATTCATCTAGCTGGGGACCAAGCCCATTACCCATTGGTCAACACACTCTAGATGCCACCAATCCAGGCAAAGGATGATGTTTTTAGTACCATCTCCTACTTCAAACTTAAAGAATTGCCTAGCCTCATTCTTTTATTTGAGCAAAGTTCTCCAACTCTAATAAGTGTTTTGTTGTGGAATTTTAACATTCCAAAAGTACATTACCCTACAAAAGAACCTCATGGACCAATGCAACCCAAAGAGAACCAACTTCAGCAAAAAGGTTCCAAATGTGTTTCATAACAGCAACCCCGTTCCATTCTCCAGGCCTTCTTAGTACCAATTCACACCTTCCTTTTTTGGAGTACACAATTGCTTCCAGGAGACTTTTTAAAGTTGGCACACACATGCTCTTTTTGAAGTTTTTTTGTTTTTTTTTTTTCATTTTTTTTTTTTTTTGAAAAAGTTAATGGATGCCCGAGTATAAAAAATTTTTATAGGAAAAAAAAAATATAATTGATTTTTTTTAACAGCTTTTTATATTTTTCATAAAAATGATATTAATTTTTTTTTTTCCAAATTGTCCTTTAACAAATGCTATTAAGGCCCTAATGGTACTCGTTAACCAAATATTTTTTTTTCCAATAAAGATATGTACTTATTATGGTACCATACTATCAAAGTCAATGTTTCCAGTATTTGTAAGAAACCTTGTCAAGACAAACGTTTCTGTTCAAGATATTGCACAATTGATATTGTAATGTTTTTTGTCTAATGGAAAAGCATTGCAATTTCCTTCTGAATAGCAAATTTTTTCAAACATGTTTCCATGTTCAGAACTGCTTTTAAAGTCATCTAGGATATCTTAATGTTATTATTTGTTAATTTGTTAGCATGCATACAACGACCCCTATGCACAGCATTGTGCAGTTAAGATTGATTCCAGAGGTTCATTCACTTATCTTTTGATTCTTTTCATTAGTATAGTTGCCCATGTGCATGTTCAATTCATCATTTTTTTTTCTTGGTCACTATTGCCTCAGCATTTTAATGTTTCTCAAGCTTTAATACAACTTGTCTGTTCAATTGTACGTCTCTTTGACTAGAGAGTCACTATGTTCCTCAATCAGTGTAAATTTGTTAAACACAACGAGGCGGTTTAGGAAGTTGTTCTATCAAATGAATAATCAATTCCTATTCACTTGTGTAATAGGCTGGTAGCTTTTAATTAGTAAACACTAAACACTACACTTATGGTATAAAAAAAAAAAAGTTTAACATCTGAATAATCTGAAACTTTAAACAAACCAAAACCAGCGTTTTGGCTTTCACATACATATACAGTTTTGTCTTAGCATGGGAGTTCACAAGGCCACAAAAAGTTGGGTGTGCAACTTGCAACAACATTGACTCACCCAAGCTTGGAGCTTAAGCTATTTGAAAATTTGTGTCTTAGGAATTTTGGTAATTTTATCACTGAAAAACATAGGGTGTTCTGAAACTCATTGGTACCTTATTTGTGGAGACTATATAGGCTGCTTATGACTAATTAACTCCCTCTTTCTTTTTCAAAATTTCAAGGTTTCATTAGCATTGATTGTGGCAGCAATGAAGATTACATTGACGAGCATACCAAAATCCCTTACATATCAGATAAAGGATTGATAGACACTGGCATAGTAAAGACGGTATCCCCTGATTCACCCGGAAATATTCGACAAAATGCTAAGAACTTGAGAAGTTTTCCCCAAGGAACAAGGAATTGTTACACTCTGAAACCAGAGCAAGGTAAAAACAATAATTATTTGATCAGGGCAAGATTCTTTTATGGGAATTACGATGGTAAAAACCAGATACCAGTATTCGACCTACATCTTGGGGTTAATGAATGGAAAACAGTGAATTTAACAAATGCTGGTCCAAATCGTATTGTTCATAGTGACATTATTCATGTTCCCTTGACGGATTACATAGACGTATGTCTAATAAACACGGGCCGTGGGGTACCCTTCATTTCATCATTGGAACTACGGCCTTTGAACAGTTCCATTTATCGAATTCCGGGAAAAGCACTGACAAAAATAAGGGGATATGACGTTGGCAGGAACCCTTCTGACTCGGACGTCAGGTGAGTCTTTTATACCTTCCTAAGCTAAAAAATAAATTAGTTCAACAATTTCCTGGATCTCATATTTGCTTCATCTTCATTTTTCTTTTCCTTTTACAACAGAAGTTTTTTCTATCACTGAATATTCATCTTCAATAACGTGGTGGCTATAACTCATTCTATTGCATATCATGAAGAATACTTCAGATATTAAGAATGTTAAGGGAAAAAACCTCCAGAGATAGAACTCCCATACAAGATACAACTTACAATATTAACTGTGAAAATATTACTACTATTGAAAGATCTCCAATATAAAATACTAAGTATGTAGAATACCCAAAAGAGAAATAGGCAATCACACAAAATAATATATATATATATATATATATATATATATATAAGAGATTTTGGAAACAGCATTTTATTTATTTATTTTTTTTCCAGTTACCAAACAAGTTTTTAGGTTTAGAAAATAGAAAATAGAAAATAGTTTTTTAAGTAAAAAACTGGGAAAAATATGGTTACCAAACACACCTTCTCTCTTATCGTCTCCCTCCCGGTCCTCTACTTTTTCTCCCTCTTTTCTCTATCTTTCTCATATGCCTAGACCTCCCTTAACACACCTCCTCCTCTGACTCACATGACTTACTGGAGATGCATGTTAAATTTAGTTTGGAAATTCAGAAGTATAATGTAGTTTTAGATATCAGTCTAAAACCCAAGTTTGCCAAAATTTGTTAACTTTTTTACTAGTTAGAGTCCTCTGTCACTTGGCAATGGAGTATTGATATAGGGAAAATGCTTAAGTATTTCCAAAGTATAGCGTAATGATGCTCCTCTCACATTATTGGTGGACCTCACCATGAATTTAATAAGTGAACCCTCACCATAAATGTATGAGGAGAGAGTATCATTCACTCCCAAAGCAACTAAGAATTCCTCTTGATATAGATGAGGTGAAGGCAAGTAGTAATTGACAATTGATGACATGACCTTATCAAAAACACTTTTTTTTCCTGATGATATGACAAGTAACGTTTCATTCAATGTTGTATCTTATTAAAATCTACTCTTTAAAAATGAGTATTAAAAAAAATTAATATCAAGGTTAAAATACAAAACTTATTGAAAAGTTTCATTATAATTCATTTTAATTCTCTAATTTTTCTTTTGTTCATTTTAATCTTTTAAGTTTCAAATTTATTTAATTTAGGCATTTCCATTTACTTCTGTTAATTTTTTTAAAAAAATTCTGGAAAATATCTTTCAATTATTAATTAGATTTTTTAATTTAATAACAATTGAAGAAAAAAAAAATTAAAAATTTGGAAACAATTAACCGCAACATTTAACAAAAGTTGGTGAAGAGACCTTAATTAAATAAACTTGAAACCTAGTGGACCGAAATCAATTATGGTGAGATATAGAGGGCGGGTTCTGCATTTTAGCCTAAAATCATATATATATATATATATATATTTATAGGGTTCAAGTTATACCTAGTGTAGTTTCAAACAGTGTTACACCTCTCAATATGTTTTAATTGGATGTGAATTTTGATAAATCTATTGTTAGGTTACATTATTTTCGTATATTCTTCGTGCTTGCAAAATTTTAAAGTGATCAAAGATTAATGGCTATGTCATCAATCAATTGTTTAAATTCAAGTTTTTATAATTTAAAATAATGCATAAAGATGAGTTTATGGATTGAGTAGTAAATAACATCCAATTGACATGAATGTGTTTTTTTTTTTTTTTTTGACATACAATTGACATGAATTTTAAGAACATATAAAACACGTAATTCAATTAAGAGATTTTCAAAATGTGAATTCTATAACAGGTTATAACATATCATGATTGGTGGAGCATAAAAGGTAAAACAAAAGGTGGGATAGAAGATTTGTATTCACTTAAAATTGACTAATGTACAATTTGTGCAATATTAATTAAGATAAAATTTGGCTACAAACTTGATTGTAGTCAGGAGCTGAGAGAGGGGGGCTACTGCCCCCTAACTTTCTAAAAAATTCTCTATGTATTTGTAGTAAATTATTAATAAATGTAGTAAAAGGTTATTTGCCCCTTCTGACTAAAACAACTTTTTAGTTTTTACTATATATGTATAGCTAACTTGTCAACAAGAAGACAATTTTACATTCACAAAGCACTGAAGCAGCACTTTTATTGAATAATGGGTCCCACCTACTAGTACATTGGTTTTGCACTCAACTTCGCTGAATAGGACTGGGAAAAAAAAAATAGTGATACAAACTATAGCACCTCACCAGTCTGCCTCTTATTTACAATTTTTTTTCTCTTGTAATCAACCATTTTTAGGCTGAACTTGAGTTTTTGCTGATCTAAAAGAAAGAAAAAAAAAAACCTGAGTTTTTGCTATAAACTCAAATGTCTACATAACATTTTAAAAGCATTCCTGGCATTGAGGAACATATGCAACTTCATAGTAATATGTCCAGGTCAAATTCTAAATAAGCTCGTACTGAAGTAGATTTTTCAATCGAGTAAATTTAATTAGAAATGAAAAAAAAAAATTAAAGTAAAATTTTATATTTGACTTTTGCATATAGTCGTTTATTTATTTTGTTATTAGTATCGATTAATATTTCTTAGATTAATTTTACCTTCAATTTTGCCCCTCCTGACTTGAAATCTTGGCTCTGCCACTGGTTGTAGTCTAACTCCCACTAAAAAAATTAAAATGATTGTATATTTTGAAAATCTAATCATTGAATTACATGTTTTTATGTTTTTAACACACATGTCAGATTGTATGCCAATTAGATGTTATTTACTATTCGACTAATAAATTTATTTTTTATGTACAGTTTTAAACCATAAAAATTTGAAATATAAACTTTTGATTGATGAAATTGTTATTGATCTTTATTTTTCTGAAAATTATACAAATATGGAGGATATATGTGAAAAAAAAAAATGATCCAATTGAAGATTTGTCAAAATTTACATCTAACAATTTTTTTGTCACAACTTTGATGTAGTAAACTGTGAGTGATTAACCATCACTTATACTTGGATCCACAATTTTTTCTTTACTAATTACACTTTGTCATGTCATAGTTTTTCCCTAGAAAGTATTGAGTAAAGTAAGATTACAACTAAATTTTTCTGTAAAGCTTTGTTGCTGAATTATATACTGCTACATCAATTAAAAATCCATAAGAAAGAACCAACTCAGTTTCTTATCCCAAAAAAAAAAAAAAAAACACTCAGTTTATCGACAAAGAGAGAGATGCCAAAACACAACGGCTGTGTTTCCCTCCGTTATTCCGCACAAATTGTGCTCGTGCTTAAATTTTCAGAGCTAAATTCCAAGCCAGTTTCATTGGTCTTCCTCTCTTCATCTTGCTCTCTCTCATACACACAAATGAAACAAAGCAAATCTCAAGTTGGGTTTCGAATCTCACAGTGAGTCCAAGTTTGACACAACTCCATCTTTGTAAAAGCATTCCAACTTGGGTTTCAAATCACATTTTGAGCTTTTATCTGTTGAGTTCAACAGTGTGGAATTGAGTTTGTGGCTTATACATATACAATGAATTTGGTTTTTGAACCTTCTGTTCATTGAGAAACTTTATCAAACACAACAAAGGCAGCAAACATTCCAAGCTTGCTGCGGCCAAAAATTTACATAACAAACATAAATACTAATAGAGTGAACCCTATCATCTTCTGACTCAATTATTTTATTTTATTTTTTTTTAATTAGGTATCCGTATGATGGATACGATCGCATCTGGAAGCCTTTACTAATTGACAATTGGATTCCAATTGCCACAAGCTTAACCGTTTACTCCCTGAGCACTAATAACGCTTATAACATACCAGATGTAGTGTTGAGGACTGCAGCCAAATCACAAAACTCTACCACTCCGTTGAGCTTGTACTTAAGTCCACCAGATTCTCTTTCACAATGTTATGTTTACTTTCACTTTGCTGAGATTGAGAAGCTTGAAAATGGCCAGCAGAGGGAAATGACAATTTTGTTGAATGGTGAGAGGTATCTGACAGAATCTGTTAGACTTGATTACCTAAAGCCACAGACCATACTCCGGACTGAGCCGGCAATTATGGGAGAACGGCTTCACTTTTCAATAATTGCAGCTGAGGGAAGTAAGTTTCCTCCAATCCTCAATGCTGTAGAGATTTTTGTGTCAAAGGAGCTCCCAAATATAACGACTGCCATAGAAGATGGTATGCTTTCTTCTCTTTTATATTTTCCTTTGTACTGATTAGCCTTATCTTTTAATAAGAGACTTCAATGCTGATTCAATAAGAGTTCTAACCTTAACTTGGTGATGATGGTTGTTTCAATAATTTTTATTCGGGAGTTTTCTTTTCTGAATGGAACATTATAGCTTTAAGTTGTTAGTGTCATATGCTAAATTTAGAAAAGCTTGTTATAGACTTGTGATCATGAGCCTTTGTTTGTTGCCGAGTAGATAATGCAAATTTATAGTGTAGTGGTTGAAGTTGGGAAATTCTTGTTATAAAACTTTTATCAGAGCCATCATACTTTTACCCCTTTTCGATAGATTGCTATCTATCAACGAAATCTGTGATTCTTCTACACACCAAAAAATAAAATAAAATCTGTGATTCTGTATGTCTAAAATGCCCGGAATTTTTAAATCCGAACCTCGATATTAAAATCAAAATATGAAATCTCTGTTTTAAATAAATTTAGGCAATTCCGCTGAATGTTGTATTAATTGGTTAATTTTCCCAACAATTCCAATCACATAATAATCATCAATAATATATAGACTTCTCAAGATAAAACATTAACAACATTCAAAAAATAATCTTTGGTATAGTAAACTCCCAAAATAATATTGGAAAAAATATACAAAACCCACAATTTAGTTTTCCCTTAAACACTGAACACCCTTGAGTTTAGTTTTTTTATTTTTAGATTTTGAATGTAACAATTTTCTTTGAGAGAGGGTGGAGGGGTTTGAGTGTAACACTTAATCCCCTTGTGGTAAGTGTAACTCAAAACCGCTTGTGCCTTGTTGGATTGTTTTATGTGAAAATGCGGTTTTAAATTTTCACATAAAGCAAAACCATAGGGGGGGTTTTGTGTTACATTGAAAAAGCCCAGGGGTTAGTGTGTACAACTAATATTTTAAAAACAAAACAATACAACAAGGAGGTTAACGTTACAGTCAAAATGTTAGGTTTTCTATATTTTATGGAGAAGCCGCATGGGGGTTTTGTATACTTTTCCTAATAATATTTAAACTTCTAGAAAACAAAGAAAAATTCTCTAAAATTAATTAAGCCCTCAAAATCTCAACTAAGAGTCAACCTATAGGCCATAATATGCACGTCTTAAATGATCCTTAAGATTATAAACCTAGACAATTAATTTGAAAAATAATGATAATAATGCATAATTGAGCTATATAGACCATTAAGGCTCTGTTTGGTTTGCTTTGGCGTCTGCATCGACCATGAACAGTGCATCAAGGCAAATGAACAGTAATTGGAAAATTTTTTTTTTAAATTTTTTTATTGTTTTTAGCAAAATAAATGGTATTCAAATGCACACTAAGTAAAATTTGACCTGTAAAAAATGATTGGGAATCGGTGGACCACCACCTCATTCATTTTTCCTTTTGCCTCCGACTTGTGGTCATTTGTGTTTAGCTTGTTTGGTATCTCTTGGGTTATGCCTAAACCAGTAGTTGAGTTGCTTGCTTGCTGCCATGGAGGTGTTGGGAGACATAGAGCAACACCTGTTTGGGATGTTATTCCGCAGTGTATTATGTGGAGTATATAGAGAGCGGAACAATAGAATCTTTGAAGGGGAGGAGTGTTTTATCATTGAGTTGAAGCACATTTTCCTTTTATTTTTATTTGAATAGAAGACTGCTTTGAATGGCCTTGCCATACCCTCTATTTTGGATTTCCAAGATTTATGCAGTTTTGGGTAGATTTTTGCTTCCCTTGTTCACTCCCTGTGTTCCAGGGAATTTTTTTTTTGTTGTACTTTTATTCTGTTTTTCAATAAAATATTTTATTACTGATAAAAAAAAGTACAAAGTGACTCGCTTGTACAATGAGGTAGGTATAAAAGAGTTGGAAAATAAATGGATACAAAAGTTGTAGAGGTAACTCAAAGACCAGGGTGCAAAGATTTAGTTACCGATTAAAGTAAAAAATTTAAAACTAAAGAAATAATGATATCTAATATTAAAATGAATAATGAAGAAGAAGAAGGAGCCCGGTAGCTCAACTAGCACTTTCGAGTGTCTCGAACGGAAACATCCAAAGTCCAGATCCCCCCTCCCTCATTGTCATTGTCAAATTATCAAGGGAAAAAATGAAGAAGAAGAACATATAAATTCATAACCACATAACCAAAACAGGAATCCAATGAAGGATATAATAATATAACCAAAAAAATAAGATATAATAACTTCATGTCTTGTTTATTGGGCCTCACAAGCAGAAGAATGTCCTATGTATTAGTTCCATGAAAGGGTCATGTATAACCTTCTCAACCACCACCAACATATCCTCCACAACACCATATATAAGAACAACATAATCCCTGTCACAGTCCATGCATTGCCTCTATGAACATGGTCCTTGAAATCATTTATGAGCTATAATCAAGAAAGAGTAGTTTATCCATTACTTAAAATAAAACATATTTAGGTTTGTTCGCAATGCAAAAGAATGTTTCAAAAGAAACATAAAAATCTAGGAATAATGATAAAATGCAGAACGCACAAACACCCACATATATTTTATGACATGGAATCTCACTAAGGTAGGGTCTTTTGGATCCACCCTGGGAAGTAAACCGTAGATACACGACCCCAACCGCCAGAACCGTGTATCAAGGAATCTAAGAGAACTCCTATTGGGGATGAACATAAGATGTTTAGGTCTATAGTTCATCCCGAACCTACAAATAATTCTTGAGGACAACAACGAATAGGTAGACATGAAATGATACGCATTGACTAACTCAAGGTTTTACAAAGAAGGAATAAATAAGAGCATGATGGGTAAAATTTTACTTACCTTAACCACTTAAACCAAATAAGCAAAACAATCTCGCACAAGGAGTTAGAAAGATCTTTGGAGCCTAAACCAAAGAAACATAATACTGCCTAATTATGATATATATAATCTTACACTTATGCTATCACTTTATGTAAAATATCTCTTAACTCCAAAATCCTCTAATACTATTTTTTTTTTTTCACTAATAACCATTAAGCTTATTAAATTAATATGTAACTAACCTTAAGAATGTGTTAAAAGTCGATTTGGATCTTCAATTCCATATAACTACTGTCCATTTTGAATTCCTTAGCTTTGATGTACAAAAACACCAAATTAAGGTAAGATCCCCTGTTAATTGCAACTCTAAAATATAATTTTTCAAAAACGTTGATCACCCCACCAAATAAATGTTCAAACCTACAATTGGATTTCATATATCAACCTTCAATTTGAAATCAAAGTAGTCAGATCATCAAAATCCCTAAATAATAACTTGCTTTTTGACTCTATTGTACCCTCCATGGTATGTAATCCAGCATATTCTTTCAAGATTTGGTTTTAATTTTACTTAATTCTCAATACTTTAGTGGAAATTTAATTAATTATAATAGAAATCTCCAAGTTATTTTACAAATATGATGAATTGAAATTGTATCATAAGTTGCGTTGTTACTTGCCACCATAGTATCTGAAACTGTACTTATCAACAAAAGAAAACCATAGTATTTGCAACCGCTGGTAATTTGCTTTGCTAATCATACAAGCTACATTCAGACAATTCATCATCTCTGCAAAGGCATGTGTTCAACTGCTGCAAATTTGGAACTAGCTTTTACTTTTCATATTTCTATATGATTTTGTATTTCAAACTTATGCTTCTCTTTCCCACTCTCTTTTCGAATAATCATCTATAAATTCTTGTTTTCCATTAAAAATAATAGTTGAAGCCATAATGGAAATCAAGACACTGTACAAGTTGACTAGAAACTGGCAAGGCGATCCATGTGTCCCGAGGGAATACTCATGGGATGGTTTGCACTGCAGTTACAACTATTCTATTCCAAGTATTATATCAGTGTAAGTGCATTTCCAAAACATCATAACTTGTGTTCAGGCTTGCTGTGAAATTCCAATCAATATATCATCTGAAGGGAAAAGTATCCTCTTTAACTTGTAGGCATCACATAAAAATAAAATGGACCATTGTATAAACTGATATGAACTATGATGCGTCATTTTAGGAAATGGGATATTGGAACAGATTCCTTTCACACACAATAATAGAGTGGACCAAAAGTAATGTCATGCTTTATGATATTTAACTGAATTTACTTGTTTGTGATGTCACGCTTTGTTTGTTTCGACGTAAAATATTTGCAAAGGTAAAATATTTTACATGTAAAATATTTTATTGAAAATGTTTTCATTTTACCATGTTTGGTTTGTATTCTTGAAAATGCAAAAAAAAAAAAAAAAAAAAAAAGTATATTTTAAAAGAATTTTAACAATCTCACAAAACAATTTTGAGTAAGTCCAGGTCCACCAAACATATTCCTTGAGGGTGTCAATGGTTTTTTTTTAAGGAATATCAACAACTAATGGCTACACAAGTTTGAACAGGCTATGTATAATGTTTCTAGGGTTGGGTTTTCCATTGTATTTCAGTGCTTTCTCTGGAAACACCACTCCATGTGGTTGTTAGTTACTAGTTTTACATGTAATTTCTTCAGTTAAATAAAGACTTTCTATTGTTTTAGCTCAAAAAAAAAAAAAGACAATCTCACAAAACCAAACCACCACCACCCAAATCACCACTAGATCGCCACAATCACACCCACCACCACCCCGACACTCCATTGACCACTCAAATCCACAAATTGGAGAATGAAAAACAAAAAAAGAGAGGCCAAAGCCGGCCACCCACCCACCATAACCCACAAACCCAGTCCTCACCATAGCCCACAAACCATTCCAGCAACCTAAAACCTTAGCCATCAACGGACCTACAAACATCTCAGCCACCCATTGCAACTCAAATACCTAGCCACCCACCACAACCCATAAAACCAGCCAAAAAGCCCAAATCAATAAACTCATGTAGTGGTCAAAAAAAAAAAACTAGATATGAGAACTAGTGGGTGAGTTGATGAAGGTGGAGGTAGAGCCAGTGTGATGGTGGTAAGAGAATCGGTGGAGTAAGAGCTGGTGTATGGTCAGATCGAAAAAAGAATCGGTGGGTTTGAGTGGTTGAACCAAACTCAGTCGGTGGAGGTGTGGAGGGGAGTCAGGCGATGATGGCAGAGGTGGAGCCGGTGATGAGAGCTACCAGAGATGAGTGGTGCCAACGAAACTGAGAGTGGCTAGGTGGCTCTGGTTTGTGGGGAGGAAGAACTTGAGAATGAGAAGGGAAAGAGCGTGAGAGGGACTAAGGGGTGAGGTCTGAGGAAGTGTTTGGGTGAGAGCTTGAAAGAAAATGTAAAATGTTTTACCAAAATTTTTAAGTGTAAAATATTTTACATAAATTTGCCTAGTTGATTTGGTTGACTGAAAATTTTTACTTTTGCCTAAATATTTTACTGCAAAACAAACATAGTAAAATAGGAAAATATTTTTCTGAAAATATTTTACATCAAAACAAACAAAGCGAATGTTCAACCACATAACACCTCCCTTCGTCCATGGGTGCTGACTAATTGCACGAGATTAATTTTATTTGGATTGCATATTATCTACCAAAAATTCAACTCCTCTTCCTTTTTTCATAATGACAAACAGGAACTTGAGCTCAAGCAATTTGACTGGGAAGATTGCAACTTCATTCTCGAATCTTAAAGCAATACAGTCCTTGTGAGTCCTAATTTGAATTGTGGTTGATATGTTGCATTTGGTTACTATACAATTGTACTAGCTAGATACTAGCTGTTCGAGCAACACCACCTATACAATTGTGCTATATGCAAGTTCAGTATCAGGTTTCAAGAACAGAAAACTATTCTTTAACTTAACATTTCTGTATATGTTTTCTAAAGATCTTGCTAACTCTTCTTTCAGGGATTTGTCATACAATAACTTAACTGGGCCGCTGCCAGAATTTTTGGCACAACTGCCAAATTTGAACACTCTGTAAGTTTTTGAGATTTGATCATGGTATTGCAAACGTAAATTTTCGTGTAGGGAGATTGAGGTCATCTGCCTAACACTGTCTCTTCAGTGATTTGCGTGGGAACAAGTTCACAGGTTCAATTCCTGAGGATCTTCTGCAGAAGTATAGGGATGGGAAGTTGGCATTGAGGTTATCTTATCTTCCTTCATAATTCCTTTTGCTTCTTAATTCTAATTTCACTTGGTCATTTTCTATTGTTTTTTTTTTTTTTTTTTTTTTTTTTTTTTTTTTTTTTTTTTTTTTTTCTCTCTCTCTTCCTTTTATATATAACTACTTTTGTGTGCCTAATACTAGAAAAAAACTATATATATATATATATATATACTTCTTCACTTATATGTACGTAAAATCTTAGGAGTATCTCATTTATTCTTCCAATATCAATTTTTATTGTATAAAGACAGCAACATTAATGTTTAATAACTTACTTACCATGGCATACTACCTTGATTCACTCTATGCAAGGGTGAATGAAAATCCAGATCCTTGTCAGTCAGTTGCATGCAAGAGAAGGAAGAAAAAGGAGTTTGTTATTCCAGTTGTTGCATTGTCCGCAGCAGTCCTGCTCCTTCTGTTCATCTTTAGTGGTCTGGCTATCTATAAACAGAAAAGACATGGAGGTATTTCTTTCTTGTAATTGCTAGTGATGTCGTTTAGAAAAAATGCAGTACCCAATCCTAGCCAGTCTTATTTTCCTGTGATACACCAACGCCTTTAAGATGGTTATGAAAGTAAAACGAACATTGTTTAATTCTCACCAGAGGCAATTGTGACCAACCACACGACACAGTCGTGATGGCAATATTATGCAATTGATCGACAATAATAAATACATCCACATACCACTTCAACATGTGAACAAGGGGTAAATGCACTCATTTCTCTTCATGCAATGCTTTGGTATGAATTCATGATTCGGTGGTGCTCTAAGTAGCTTTATTGTGTCAGTGGGTAGTGTTCTTCAACTGTTGTTGCCTTTTTTACTGGACTGATAAAAAAATATTAATAACAATAATGACTACATCCATGGCAGGTTGGCAAGAATTCTAGAAGTTATATAAGATCCCAAGATTGAATGCATAGGGTTATCATATTAATGGCGTGCACTACTGCATTGCATTCTTTCCTTGGATGGGGATAGCTTCCCATATAAGATATTGCCTACCTAAACATAAGTGATCTTTCTGAAAAAGGCTGTGTTAGGAATTTAGACCTTGGCTGATTAATTTTAAGCCAAATTTACCAACTTGATTAATTAAGCCAATTATGCAGAGGCCTAATTCAGTTTATGATGGACACAATCATACCACAAAACAAAAATAAAGTACTGGGTAGTTTAATCTACTAAGCGTTGTCATGACCAAATATTGCTTATATAATTGGGATAGTAAGGTAGTTTATGTAGTATCCTAGCAAGCCACATTTGGAAAAAGTTTGACGCATCCTACAATATGTTAAGGATATTATCTAGTCTAGGGATTCTTTATGAAGTTGGTTTTTCCACTGCTGATTGTACTGGAGATATTTCAACACATAATTCCACAACTGGATATATGTTCAATTCTAGTTGGGGACAATATCTTGGTGTAGCTATCGACAACCAACAATGTCTCTCTCAACAAATAAAGTAGAGAATAAAGTTGGCAGCACAGAATGTGTTTCGTTCTTGGACGAAGTAGTTGAGGTACATCATCATTTTATTTGAGAAAATATACTAAAAGGTTATATTCAAGAACATATAGCAGTTATATTCATGAAGGGATAATCTATCTTGAAGTTCTCCAAATTTTGATGGCAGCTCAACGCCATGAGAAAGTAGTTGGTGTTGATGGGGACTATGTAAGAGTTAGCTCAATAGGTCAATGCTTTGTTCTTGAAGCATTTTGCATGTGTGCTATTTTGTGTTTGCATGTCTTTAGAGTAGCTACAAAATAAGATAGGGATAACATCTCACTTTAGTGGGCGGATGGTTGTCTTTGGCATTCAATGGCTTAGGAATACATAAGCAACTTGGGCATAACATGTTAGATGATGGGATTTAAATGAACCAAGTATTTTATGAACAAGTCAAACTCAACTAGGGAAAAACTTGTTTATATTCATATATTTAGCATATGAGCCAAGCTCATGCCTCAGTTTAGACTTGGACTATTAAATGAGTTAAGCTCAAACATAATAATGCATTCATGTACAAACTCATAGGTCTAAAGCTTGATTTAAGTATACATTGATAAAATTGATTGCCCTAAAAGCTTGAACTGTTAGGAAATAATTAATTTGGTCATTTAATCTAACACTCCTGTGTGGTCCACCTGAGCTGCCCTTAAGTGGGGCCTAAAACTTTGTTTTTATTTATTTATTTATTTATTAAATGAGAGGTAATTTGGAGACAGAGGATTGAACCCAATTCCTCATACCATGATAAATTACAAATTATCTAAAAATTTCAAATTGTTAGGAAATGGTGAATTTAATAATTTCATCTAATATATAAAATGTTGGCATTTGGGCCTATAAGGATTCCTAGATAGGCGCTCATGTAGGAAACCTATTCCATTAGGGTTTTTTTGGTGAGTACATATATAATAGTTCATATTCATAAGAGTGGTGGTAGATCCATTTCCATGGCATTGAGTTTTGCTGAGGGTTTGATACCAAACCCAAGAGGTAAAGTACCAAAAACCTTTGATTTACAACATGAGAACATGTTTGTATGCTTTTCCTTTATATAATAATACATATTCATATGCATACATGTATATATATTTTTATAAACTTGAAATTGGATATAGTAAGTTTGTAAATAAGTTTATAAGATCTTAAATTATTATTTATAATTTATTGAGAATATAAATAATCCATTTTGTATTAAAAATTATATATGATTTTTAACAATATAGGTTTGCTGAATTTAATTATTAGCACGTATTTGTGAAGAGATAAAACATTTTAGTTTGGGTCTTTAATTATTATATATGGGAAAAGAACAAATTAATCAAGTAGCTCGCGAACAAGTGAAAACTTGTTCGACAAGAAAATGGACTAAGCTGAGATATGTAATCTAGTTTGCCGATGAGCTCAAGCTTGACATGTGTTCAGAATAAAATAAAACTAACAATTTTGAACTATAATACTCGACTCATTTACAACCCTATCTAAATGAGAAATAGTTGCTTTGTTGACTTTGTATCTTTAAATATTCAACCTTTTGCAAGTAGTTCTGGTAAGTTTAGGAAGCCTGTCTCTTTTGTATGGTATATATATAAGGCTTCCTACTAATTGGGAAAATGTGTAAGTGAAATAAAAAGCAATAGTGCAAATGAAGAGTGATTAATATGTTTAACAAAGTGTGTCTGTGTGCAATGTTCTAATTACTAATAAAACTTCTCTTCTGTAGAAAACTCATTTCTGCATTCTGTTTGAGTATAGTGTGACTAATTAAAAAATATTTGATTATAAAATTTATTATTCTGAAAAAAATTAATACAAAATTTCAATGGGGAACTCATGCTAAAATGCAAAAGATGCAGACAAACATGCAATTCAAGACTTCCTCTAGCTTTACCACGGACAATACATGTTGAGAAACCTTAACCTAAATATGGTAAACTGTTACTGTGTATAGATTTGGGGCCACAAGCGTGAGCATTTACTGGCATCCCCAACCTAGGATAAGTGGACTCCATATTTAATCCTAGTAACAATAACATGTGAGATAAAATAGATTTGAGGACACAAACATAAGAGATTTAGAACATAGACTCTGCATTTTCTCACGCAACTCTAAAACATTGTTTTGATAGTTTTATTGAAAATCTTCCTTGCTGTAGGTATAGTTACCAAATCCAATATCAGATCAAAGGATCAACGGTATAGCTACTCTGAGGTTATGAACATTACTAATAACTTCGAAACCATCATTGGAGGAGGAGGATTTGGTAAAGTGTACCTTGGTAAATTGAAAGATGAAGCTCGAGTAGCCGTTAAATTGCTCTCTCCTTCATCAAAGCAAGGCTATAAGGAATTTCAAGTTGAGGTAATATAGAAAATTGCAGCCTGTTTCTGAATTGCTTGATTTTTTTTTTTTTTTTTTTTAATTGAAGCTGTGAATCTATAATTACATGAGACAGCAACTAAAGATTTTCATCCAACTAAACTGAAGAACTGGTTTGAAATATAGGTACAACTCTTGATGATTGTTCATCATAGAAACTTGGTTTCTCTTGTTGGATACTGCGACGAGGATGACCAGAAGGCCCTCTTATATGAGTATATGGAAAATGGCGATTTGCACCAGCATTTATCAGGTATTTACCATTTAACCTATGATGAGTCATAGGAATACAGGATGAAGAGCGCTCTTCATCTTGTATTCCTATGACTCATCATAGGTTACCTTTATCATATCAAAAGCATGATTTTTAATATAGGGCAAGACCTGGATTGAGTTCCATAACTGCACTTGGTTGGCTTTTAGTAAGAGCAAACCACCAAACTAGGTGCTACTCATATCAAATGCTTGCCAAATAATTTCCAGTAGGTAGTCCCATTTGGCCTGCTTTTAGCGTGAAAATGATAACTTCTTATGAAAATGAAACTAGGACTTCCCCCACCCCATAGTGAAACACCTATGCAGCAAATAAACATATTAAGTGTAGGGAATTTAATCAAAATCCTAACCTGTGAGAAACAAAAAAAATAGAGAAAACACACGCCAAAGAAAACAATCACACGCACAAGACAATATTTACGTGGTTCGGCAATTTGCCTACGTCCACAGAGTTATAGGGATTTCACAATTATCAGGGAAAATACAATAGTGCACAAGAACACTCTCAAGAAACCCAAATCCCAATTATACCCTAGCACTCTCTCATAGAAAAAATAAGAATAGAAGTTGGCTGCCTCTCTTTTCTCTATTTTCTCTCATGCGGCTGCTAACTAGGTTAATTGGAATTACTCTCTATAATCTCACGGCTACACTACTTCAAAAAAACCTAATATATATATTTATATATATGTCAAAGTCGGCTGGAGTAAAATTTCCTATTACAAATAGGATTTGGTCAATAGTGACCGACTTAGGTGGACGTGGGCTTGTGGCAATTCAAGCCACACACGGCCCACTTCAACAAATCTCCACCTTGGCTTGAATTGATCAAGCTACACGAGCAAACTCCTCCATCAGCTCCACCTTAGCCCTTAAGGGCTCACAAGCTGCAAACATTAGCCACAATCCTCCATAACACAATCCCTCATCCCTGCAACTCATCCTCCTGTCCTCAAGCTAGAAGACCAATTGAAGCTGCGCACAGCTTCAACTTCTCAATAGTGACACCCTTAGTCAACATGTCTGTCGGGTTCTTAGATCCACAAATCTTCTCAAGCATTACCAGCTTATCTTCAACAAGGTAACGGATAAAGTGGTATTTTGTCTGTATGTGCTTCGACTTTGAATGAAAAGCCGAATTTTTGGCAAGAAAGATTGCACTCTGACTGTCACTGTGTAGAATGCCCATCTCCTGCTTCTTACCCAATTCATCTAAGAAACCATGTAGCCAAATCATCTCCTTTCCAGCTTCAGTTGCTGCAACATACTCAGCTTCTGTAGTAGACAAAGTAACAATCTTCTGTAGATTTGAAGCCCATGATATAGCTGTACCACCCAGAGTGAAAACAAACCCTGTAGTACTCTTTCTACTATCAATATCACCAGCAAAATCAGCATCTACATAACCCTGCAGTTTCAAACTTGCACCTGTGAAGCAAAGACATGTATCTGATGAACCCTTCAGATATCTCAGAATCCACTTGACTGCCTCCCAATGCTGCTTTCCAAGCCTACTCATGAATCTGCTCACAACTCCCACTGCATGTGCAATGTCTGGCCGTGTACACACCATAGCATACATCAAGCTGCCAATAGCTGAGGCATAAGGCACCTTGCTCATATGGTCCATTTCTTCTTCTGTCTTTGGTGATTGTTCTTTACTTAGTTTGAAATGACTACCCAAGGGTGTGCTCACTGGTTTAGCTTCATTCATGTTGAACCTGCTGAGAACTTTCTTCACATACTCTGACTGTGAAAGTTTCAATGTATCATTAGCCTTGTCTCTAATGATTCTCATACCAAGGATTTGCTTTGCAGCTCCCAAATCCTTCATTGAAAACTGTTTGGACAATTGCTTCTTCAGATTATTAATCTCTTCAATGCTAGACCCTGCAATAAGCATATCATCCACATACAACAGTAATATGATGTAAGAATTGTCAAAAGACTTAACATAGCAACAGTGATCAGTTTCACATCTCTTGAACCCAATTCTATGCATAAAACTGTCAAATTTCCTGTACCACTGTCTAGGAGCTTATTTTAGGCCATACAAGCTCTTTCTTAGTTTGCAAACTAAATTCTCTTGTCCTTGAGTAATGAATCCTTCTGGCTGAATCATGTAAAGATCTTCCTCCAAGTCACCATGAAGGAATGCTGTCTTCACATCTAACTACTCAAGATGTAAGTTTTCTGCAGCCACCATTCCTAGTACTAGTCTGATTGTTGACATCTTCACAACTGGAGAAAATATCTCTGTGTAGTCAATGCCTTCCTTCTGCTGGAACCCTTTAACAACTAATCTGGCCTTGTAACGTTTGCTACCATCATGCTCATTCTTTATTTTGTATACCCACTTGTTGTGCAAAACCTTCTTTCCTACTGGCAATTCAGTCAGTTCCCATGTCTGATTCCCCAACAAGGAATCCATCTCATCCTTCATGGCTAACTCCCACTTGCTTGAATTCTCATCTTGCAAGACTTCATCATAACACTCTGGCTCACCACCATCAGTCAACAGGAGATAATTTAGAGTGGGTGAATAACGCTGTGGAGGTCTAATGTTTCTGGAAGATCTGCGGATTTCAGCTACAGATGTACTCAAATCTAATTGTGAATTTACATTCTCCTTGTCTTCTTCATCCCTTTTCTGGACAGTACCTTCAGTCAATTCATCTAAGTTGACAAACTCAGATTTCTTTTGATCTATCCCTGTAATATCTGACACTACAGTTGACCTGTCTTTGTACATAACCTGTTCATTAAATATCACATTTCTACTTCTGATGATTTTCCTGTTTTGTTCATCCCAAAACCTATAGCCAAATTTCTCATCACCATAGCCAATGAAAAAACATATTTTAAATTTTGCATCAAGTTTACTACGAGCATCAGAATCAATATGAACATAAGAAACACAATCAAAAACTTTTAAGTGTGAAAACTTTACCTCTTTACCGCTCCAAACCTCCTCAGGAAGTCTGAACTCCCTGGGAACTGAAGGTCCTTGGTTTATCAGGTTAGCTGCAGTGCTAACAGCATCAGCCCAAAAAGTTTTTGGTAGTCCAGCATGCAACCTCATACTCCTAGCACGCTCATTGAGAGTTCTGTTCATGCGCTCAGCCACACCATTCTGCTGTGGTGTCACAGGAATGGTCTTCTCCATCCTAATTCCCTGTGTAGCACAATACTCACTGAACCCTCCATCTATGTACTCTCTTCCATTATCTGACCTCAAACATTTTACTTTCAAACTTGTTTCTATCTCAACCATGGCCTTCCACTTCTTAAAAGTTTCAAATACATCAGATTTATTTTTCAGAAAATAAACCCATATCTTTCTACTTGAGTCATCAATGAAAGTGATGTAGTACCTTGAACCTCCAAGGGATGCAACTGGAGAAGGTCCCCACAAATCAGTATGTACTAATTCCAATTTTTCAGCCTTCGGTGTCCTGCCAGTTTTCAAGAAGCTCACCCTTTTCTGCTTCCCTAAGATGCAACTTTCACACATGTCAAAATCAATGGACTTCAATTCTGGTAGTTTTCCTTTTGACAGCAGCATCTTCATCCCTTTCTCACTCATGTGACCAAGTCTGCGGTGCCATAGGCTTATATCAGTACTTGCATCAGCAACTGCAATTGTGTCTCTTGGACTTGAGGTCATGTACAGAGTACCAGTTTTCTTTCCACGAGTCAATACCCTAGCTCCCTTTGTAACCTTCCAAGTACCACCAACAAATAGTATTGCATGTCTTTCATCATCAAGTTGTCCAACAGAAATCAGATTCCTCCTTAGGTCAGGAATATGTCGAATCTTCTCCAGTAACCAAACAGACCCATTGGGCAACAATATTCGAACATCTCCCATACCCACAACATCCAAGGCTGAACCATCAGCCAAATACACCTTCCCAAAATCACCTGCAACATAATTCTGTATGATTTCTCGGTGTGGAGTGTTATGAAACGAAGCTCCTAAATCCAAAACCCAATTATCAAGTGGACTGTCTACTGCAAGAAGTAATGCATCCTGTACCTCTTCTGTTACAGCATTAGCAGAATCATCTTCATTCTTCTTCTTAGGACTTTTGCATTGATTCCTAAAGTGACCTGTTTTCCCACAATTCCAGCATTGTACTTGTTAGCCTGATCTAGATTAACTTCTATTCCGATTAGAATTTCTGGATTTTGATCTGCCCCGATTTGAATTTCTGTTATTACCTCTGCCTCTTGTCTCAAGGTTTAGGGCAGAACCAGATCCTGAGGATTCACCTGCATCTCTTCTGCGAATCTCCTCAGTCAGAATTAAATCTCGTATATCATTGTACTTGAGTTTTTCCTTTCCTGTAGAATTGCTTACTGCCATCCTCATTGCCTCCCAACTGTTTAGCAAAGAAGCCAAGACGATCAGAGCACGAATCTCATCATCAAAATCAATTTCTACAGACGACAATTGATTTGTGATAGTATTAAATTCATTCAGATGTTGTGCTACTGATACATTCTCTGCCATCTTCAGATTGAACAGTTTCTTCATCAAGTGCACCTTATTGTTTGCTGACGGCTTTTCATACATACCAGACAAAGCCTTCATCAGATCTGCTGTGGTCTTCTCCTTTACAACATTGCGTGCAACAGACCTAGACAGAGTTAACCTAATAACTCCTAGTACCTGCTTGTCAAGAAGAGCCCATTCCTCAGCCTTCATAGCCTCAGGTTTTGTCCCCAAAAGAGGCAGATGCAATTTCCTCCCATAGAGATAATCTACAATCTGCATCCTCCAATACGCGAAGTCTGTGCCATCAAACTTTTCTATTCCAGACGCCTTTCCTGCTTCCTCTACCATTGCTCCCACTCAAACCTAACCCTAGGCTCTGATACCAGTTGTAGGGAATTTAATCAAAATCCCAACCTGTGAGAAACAAAACAAATAGAGAAAACACACGCCAAAGAAAACAATCACACGCACAAGACAATATTTACGTGGTTCGGCAATTTGCCTACGTCCACGGAGTTACAGGGATTTCACAATTATCAGGGAAAATACAATAGTGCACAAGAACACTCTCAAGAAACCCAAATCCCAATTAGACCCTAGCACTCTCTCACAGAAAAATAAGAATAGAAGCTGGCTGCCTCTCTTTTCTCTATTTTCTCTCATGCGGCTGCTAACTAGGTTAATTGGAATTACTCTCTATAATCTCACGGCTACACTACTTCAAAAAAACCTAATATATATATTTATATATATGTCAAAGTCGGATGGAGTAAAATTTCCTATTACAAATAGGATTTGGTCAATAGTGACCGACTTAGGTGGACGTGGGCTTGTGGCAATTCAAGCCACACACGGCCCACTTCAACATTAAGATGTGGAGAGAGAGAGAGAGAAGGTAGGTTAAAATGCCTAAGAATTAATCAAAGGTCCAGCTAATCTTTTCACGATACAACAATTTGAAATTTCTGATCATCCGACCAATTAAAACAGACAAAACGGGGGGATGGGTGAGGTACCAACTAGCTAGTATAAGCTTTATACAACTGAATTGCTATTGCTATTTCATACTATTTGGATTAGGAATGCATATGTTTGATGAACATCTTACAATTATAATTTCTTATGCCTTGAATTTGCAAAACAATACCTTTTCCAATAGAACCCAACTGACAGTTATATTCATATATTTTTCCTGTAGTGAAAAACACAAATGTGATGACTTGGAATGAGAGGCTTAATATTGCAGTGGATGCAGCACATGGTTCGCAAACAAATTGATTACATTACTATTGATCTTTAATACATTTTGGATTTTTTTTTTTTATATAAATTATTACTTAGACTTAATGATGGATTGTTGGTGGAGTTGTAGGGTTAGAGTATCTTCATAATGGTTGCAAGCCGCCTATAATTCATAGAGATTTGAAAACTTCCAACATTTTATTGACTGGACATATGCAAGCCAAGATAGCTGATTTTGGGTTGTCTAGAATCTTTGCAACTGAAAGTGACTCTCATGTGTCAACTTGCCCAGCTGGCACATTAGGATACCTTGATCCAGAGTAAGTGTTTATACTTACTGGTTGATATACTTTTTTATTTTCTTTTTTTATGTTGGAGTTGGATTGTATTTCAGTATCTTTTACATATGTTCTAATGGGATTTGAGAACAGACAAAAATTGTTACAAGGTGATATTACTCAGTATTTTCACCGGTGGGAGTTGTCAAAGCATCAGGATGCCAAAAGCTATTACTTATAATTAAAGTAATCAACTGATAGATTCTTTGAAGAGAGAAAGAAAGCGTAAAGATGGAAGAGAGACACAGAGTGAGAGAAAACACAAGGATTATGTAATTTAGCCTTACAGTCAATGTCCACAAAGGAAGCCCTTGACGACTCTTCACTATAATCTCAATTTTATGTTACAGTGAACCCTAAGCAGCCTATATATAGGGATTAGGAGCTAGGGTTAGGCGTACATGGGCTGAGTAAGATAATTGGGCCTCTTAGGTTAATACTCATTAATATCTCTAACCCATCCCCCCCCCCCCCCCCCCCCCCCCTCCCCCTCTCTCTCAAACTCAACATGTCATCTTGGGTTTGGAATGTAACTTGTGAAGATAAAGATGCCTTGAAGATGACCATGAAGACAATCACATATGGATCAGACAATGAACATGCAAATTGAGAGCAAACAACAAAGATTAATGAATGCCAAAAGACAATAAGGGCCTAAGAAGGCTGCATCAATGACCAAGGAGGAGCTGTTATAGCTTGAGGGCCATTGGCAACGAAATAGTGTTGTGATGAAGCATGTGAATGAGTTGATGAATATCATAGATGGTGAACTCAATGAGCAAAAGGTCAAATTTCATTATTATTATTTTACTGATCTGAGGCTTGGGAGCCTCAAATGAGGAAACAAAGTGAGTCCAGTGGTTGAAGGCTTGGGATGAGTTATGAATTCAGACATCCTAGGTTTGATTTTCACTAGGAGTACCCCTGGATCACTTGATACACATTTCTGGCAGTTGGGATCATATATCTATGGTTTATTCCCTAGTGGTAGGTCCAAAAGGTCCTCCCTTGGTGAGGTTCCCCGTTATTAAAAAAATAAAAATTAGAATCTAAGCAAAAAACAAAGTGGGACACATTTGGTTGTAAAATGTCAACTGTGGTCACTAGTCAAACTCAAATTGAAAGTCAACTATCAAAGTTAGTCCATAGTCTTTTTTAAACCAAAACTCAACTATCCAATCTAGTTCAAAGATCCAAATTTGAATTGATCAAGTAGTCCACCCATCAAACCGATTCGAGTTCAGTTTGGGTAAGGTCAAATATTCAGTTCAACCCAACTTGACTAGATTCCTGACATAGCATGATGACCTGAGAAGATAGGCTGATGCGGAAGCTGAGGTGACACATGAATGCTAACGTGGAATAACTAATGTGGCATTGGTGTTAACATGGCAAATGTGGTTTGTTTTAGAGAAAACATATGTATTGGGTTATTAAAATTAACCCTAACATATAACATATTATTGATATATATAGGTCTACATACAGTTTACTCTTTTGCCCTAGTTTTATACTCATAACATGGTTGATGACATGGCCATAGAACTGATGTGACACATTTTGGAGGTTGATAAATGGCATAGGCATAGAGGGCCGGTGTGTGGAGGTAGGTCACTAGCATATGAAGAGTCCAAAAGGCATGTGGTAATGCATGGGTGTGTGAGAGCAAAAGCAAAAACTTTGAACAAGGCATGATGTGTTCGATGACCGTGATTCTTTCATGGTTGAGTAAATCAGCGAAGGAGCATCCCAAGGGCAGTGGCAGTGGGCAAAACAGAGGTGGTTCCAATATCAACAATGGTGTTATGGCAGTCTATCAGCATCTAATGACATCAAATGTGTTAGGTTCTAAATATTTAGGAATAAATGTTTAGGCTTTAATTTTATGTATGTTGGCAAATTGAGTACAAAAACATGTCTAGTTTAAGATATTTAAGTTTTAGAACAATGTTAGACATTGCTCAAGTTGATCCAAGTCAAGATTCAAGAATAGTCAAGCTACAGAAAGAAGAATTCAGAAATTGCAAGGCTTGACTAATCGAGAGACAGATTCGACTGATCGAAACTCGTTTTCTACAAATTTTAAATCAGGCTCGAAAGCCCATGAAACGTTTAGGTTTTGAGTCCAACACTGCTAGATATAAAAAGGAAAACCTTAATTCAAGTTTCAAAAGTCTTATGAAGTTTTATGAGTTACTATTGTGAGATCTGTGAGGTTCTGTTACCTTCTAACTCAACAAGCATCTACCGAAAGGAAGATCCAATCACAAGAACTAGTGGAGATAAGTTGCTGCATACAAGATCAACTGCTGCTGATGATCTAAAGCTTTAAGTAAGATCTCAAAGTCACAAATGGAGGTGTTTGTGCACACCAAATTCAGATAGAAAAGTCCTTGGATTCGAAGCTGCATTGAGTCAAGTAAGTATGACAAGAGGTAGCATTAGATTTAGGGAAAAATCTATTGTAAAACTTCCATTCTATATAGCAAATTTTTTGCCTTGAGGATTGTCTAGGTTAATTCCTCCCCAAGTTTTTTATCTTGAAACTATACGGTTTTATTGGTTTTCTCGGGTCATTATATCGCTTGTCTTTTTTACTTTTCCGTACTTAGTGATATGATTGTTTGTATTTAACCTAGATTTAAATAATAAACCTAAATAACAATTTGGTTAATTAATTAGGTTAAACAATCTAAGTTTACAAGAGTCTAAACAAACAAACAAAATGTCTTTGGTAATGATGATTGATCTATTCCAAAGAGGATTAGAGCATTGTGGAGCTTGACCAAAAAAGACAAAGGCAAGAGCACGGAGAAAGATAGAATTGCACTACAACGCCCAACAACACTTTAGAATCAGAGTTATGGCGCTCATACCACGATAGATATTATGAAAATCTAAAAAGAGAGAAAGAAATAGTATAAAGAGAAGAGAGAGAATGCAATGATTACGTGGTTTGGTCTAACGGCCTACATCCATAGAAGAAGCCCTTGATATGATAGTTCATCTTTAATATAATCCCAATTCTATGCTATAGGGAATTTTCAGTAGGGTATATATATGGTTTAGAATCTAGGGCCGAGTAATATAATTGGGCTTCTTGGGCTAATACATATAAAACTAATATCTATAAATTCAACTATATAAAAACACCAACTGCAACTAGATATAATGGAAGTAATAACCTATTGAATTAAATCAAGCTATGTATTTCTTGTCTTGATCCGATTGCCTTGTGTTTTACATACAGATATCAAGCATCTGGAAACTTTGGTAAAAAAAGTGATGTCTATAGCTTCGGTATTGTTTTGTTTGAACTAATCACTGGTCGACCTGTAATAATGAGAGGACCTGAGAAAAACACTCACATACTTGACTGGATTTATCCAATAATTGAAAGTGGGGATATTCAAAGTGTTGTTGATCCAAGGTTACAAGGAAAATTCCACACCAATTCTGCCTGGAAAGCTGTGGAGATTGCCTTGTCATGCATACCACCAATTGCAAGCCAAAGGCCAGACATCAGTCAAGTATTAGCAGAACTAAAAGACTGTTTGGCTTTGGAGATGACTAATGCAAGCCTAGCAACTGAGCGTAATATGGCACCTTCAAGCATTCCACTTGAAATATCCTACTTAGAGCTTGAATCAGATATTGCTGCCCTTGCTAGGTAGTTGTTAAACAAAATGTTTGTAGTCAAGTTTTCCTTCCATGCGATATGCTCATATGAGAAATTTCTAGAATTAGATTGGTAGTTCAAGAATTTCTTTTATTCTTGTTTAATGTTTTGTATCTCTTTCAATTAAGTACGAATGATGTATCTCTTACAATGTTTTGTATTTCTGTTGCTTTGATGGGCATATCGATACAATGATGTAAAATTTTTATTATGAATGAGTTTATGTTATTATTATTTTTATTTTTATTGTATATATGCCGTCAACTCCTACTATCACGAGTTCTGTCTCTCTCGCACTTTCTCTTTTGGTGTTTGACTCGGTTTCTTGTAATTTTTTTTTTTCGTTTTAAATCTAATTCCTGAAATGAGTTATGGTTTGTTTATGTATATTGTATTATATATTTAAGGTGCTCATTAATGGGAGCGCTGGTCCATGACAATTGTGTTGGCCTACGTTTCGGCCGCTAATTTTCTGTGCTCCTCCAATCCTTCTGCAGCCAAGCAATTGAGTTGCTCTACTTTATGTTTGATAGAGATGATGACTATACGAGTAAATTTAGCAATAGAAAAAATAAAAATAAAATTTGACACAGACGAGATAAAATTATTTTAAAGGAATAAGGTTTTTTTATTTATTTTTATTTAATTTTAATTTTTAAAGGAACAAGTTAAAAACACGTCTATACTAAAATTGTAAAAAAAAACTTAGATCCATAAATGACAAGATTGATTAATTCTATGCTCGGATTGTTTGTGTTGCTAGATCTCCTTTGTCACCATTATTATGTTGTTCTACGAATTTTTGCCTCAAAAAAGGGTAGTTACATGTTAGTGGTGGAAGATGACATTTCGGACAAACTTCAATTGAGTAGTAAATATAATTAATATGGACATCACTTAACCAAAAATTGTACATCTACAAGTTTGTGTTCAATTGTTTTATATTAATCAATTGAGACATTCATGGTTCAAATTGGCTCACCTCCAACTATTGAATTTAAAAAAAAAAAAAAAAATACTCATCTCTTATAATTTTTGTTGAATTAAAAAAAAATCACTCAACTCTTATAATTTTTGTTCAATTTAACACTTTAGTCACACATGGATCACAACAGTCAAATTATCTAACTTCATATTTGTTACAAGTACGCTATTACAAAAACCTAATAAGGATAGGAGAAAATACTAAAGCTGAACATGGAATATTATTTGTCCATAAAAAAACATAGAAAATTTTGTCCTCCCCCAAGGTGATCCTAAAAAGAATGTAAGAGTTACACATTTTTAAACCATTGATTTATATTTGATCTAAAGGTTAAAGACCACTTGTTGCCATGTCAAGATTCTAGTAATTAGTGAATAAGGCATTAAGCCATTAAACTATCTATAGCTGGATTTTTCTCTCTCTCATAAATTACTTCCTTTATACTACCACCATGAGTAAAGAATAACAATAAGCACTCACATTGATGGTGCTGAAATTGCTAAAAAGCTATTTTAGCACCCCAAAACACTAAAAACATGCTACATTGGTGGTAGTAAAGCTAAAATGTTTAGCAACAATAAAATGGTATCAATACCAGTTCGTTGTAGCTAAAAGGTTCACTGTAGCTAAAAGGTAAAATTAAAAAAAAAAAAATTTATTTTAAGTCATTCTCTTTCTCTCCCTATTTACTAACACACTCTCTCTCTCTCTCTCTCTTGACAGTGCCACCACCACCACCAAGACCCATGGCCAAAGCTCTCCGCCTCCTCTCTCTCACTTCGTATTTCTTCTCTAACTCTCCATTTCTCTCTCATTGTCCTCTCCTCGCTTTCTCTCTCTCACTTCTCTCTATCTCCTCTCTCGTTCATCATGGATTTGTGGCTGGGTTAGACTTGTTATTTTTCAATTTTGATTGGCATTGGCTGAATTCAGTTGTTGCAGCAATGGGTGGGCTATGGATGTTTGTGGTAGCGATGGTAGGTTGTAAGGGTGGTGGGTTGCTCAATTTTGTGGCTGTTTATGATGGTTGTTGAGATGGGTTTGTGGTAATGGTGGTGGTTGTTGCGTTTTTTTTTTTTTAATTTTTTTTTTAATTTTAAATCAGAGTTATGGTGGGATGGTTGTGATTGTGGTGGTGGTTGGTTGTGGCTAGGTTGGTTCGATGGTTGTGATGTGGGGGTTGTGGTTTTTTTATTTGGTTTTGGCCCGGGATTTTGATTTGTGGGTGGTAGTGGTGGTGGTGGCAATTGTGAGTTTGCTAGGTTATGAAGAAAAATGTGTGGGTTTGTTCATGGTTGTTCTTTCTTTAGAGAAAGAAAGAGAGATGGAGAAAAGAGAGAAAGAGAGAGAGATGGAAGAATAGAGAAAGAATAAGAAAAACTATTTAAAAGAAATGGTAAGAAAATAGATCATTTGATGTTGGGTGTATTATAAAGTGGGGTGTTAAAATAGGTAAAGTAGTTTTTTAGGTTATTAAAAGCTAAAGCTTTTAGCATTGATGATGCACAAAAAATCATCAATGATCCAATCATCCAAACATGCAGTGTTAGGGGGGGTACTTAAAGAATGAAGGATGAAGAACCTATAGAGAGCACTGATAGGGTGTTGGCCAAAGACCCTCTGAAAGTTAAGTTAGTGACTCAATGATTTCCAATAACTCCAAAAGTATGAGAGATAAGAAATTTGGCATGCCTTGGAGAAGAGGAGGCTTGTTGCTTATATAGTGGTGTAGAGCTGACCAAGCTCCCGTGAATGTAGGCTTATCCCTTATAGGGAGTGTATGGAGTTAATGTCCAGAGATCTTCGAGTTTGACTTCCAATACTTGGAAGATATGAATATGTAAAAAGATGTGTGCATGTTATTTCCTTATGGAGATAGTGGAGTGGAGAACATGCTAGAGTTTGAGAGCCAAGTGTAAAGGACCATTTGTCAGGTCTTGCTCGTTTGTTACCACTGCATGCTGGAAGTGTAGACACTAGGTAGGTTGCATTGCAAATCTTCAAGTATGGTACCGAACAATAGGGGGGTACATGTCGGCTCCCTGGTTATTTAGTGACTCTCACATATTAGGTGTCAGGAAGGGTACTTGATGGCCCGTGGGTACATGACAACTATCAAGATGGAATGTATTGCATGGTGTCAGGTAGGGGTGTCAATTCAAGTTAGCGTGTCTTGTTTGTGTTATATCAAAGTAAGGGTATTTGACTAAATGGCTCAATCTAAACCCAACTCATTTAATAATCATGTCAAGACTATTCAACCCTAACTCGACCTGTTAATGGGGCGGGTTGACACAATCCAACCCACATGACATGATTAATAAATGGGTGGTGTTAGGTTGACATGAATGTGACACAACCCATTTCAACCTACTTACTATTAAATATAACATCCTTATAGAACTGTATTGTCCTTAGCTTGCAACCAAAACATTAGAAATTGATCCGAAAAGAAATCCTTCTTTCACAATATTGCAACTTAAAACATTGATATCCTTCTTTCATCCTTTTGAAGCCATATTCAAAATAAGTTTGGATCTTTTTGTATATATTCATAGCACTTTCAAGAAACACGTCGACGAATGAGTGCACAAGAATGGTCTTGATGATGATGAAGCCGGCCAACATGTCTCCACACATTCGTTTTCATTTTATTCTTCAAAATTGCTTCCAAGCTTAATATTTGAAACTTGGAAAATATAACAGTGTGATGCGGTATAAGCGCTAAGAATGTTTGAGATGGTCCTATTGAGACACTATCGAACAAGAAAAAAAAAAAAACCCAAAAATTGCCTCTTGGCTCTTGCTCTTCACACTCATTTGTAATATCTGAAAAGTGAGCCACAGCCCACAGGCCATGGTGGTATTTTTACCCAAAAACGTGTTCCCACACATCAATAAGGTTTGGCATGGGGAAGTTCTATTTATATATTTTCTTATTGATCCAACCATCCTTATATATGTATTTTCTTGGTCTATTTTTCATAATTGACAAATTTAAAGCTGAAGCAAATTGACAGGATGTGGGATGTGGTTAGGGGATGTGACCCATGGTTTTCAAACACAGGCCATTCAAAGAACCAGCAAAAGGAGAGGTTCAAGGTTTTTAAAATTAGACTGAAGTTGATCGAGGTCAAATCATGATGATGTCATAATTAATTTAGTAATTAATTAAAATAAAATAAAGGTAATAATTTATAAATATTAGCAAAATTGACTAAAATATCTAAAAAATTGAAACAAACTTTCAAATAAATTTTCATGATATTATAAGGTTAACATAAAATAGTACATTATAAGGTTAATAGAAAAAGGTATAGTATAAATAAGCATGAATAAATATATTATACAATCCTTCAAGTAGAAATTATTTTGATTAAATAAAAATCACTTTTAAAATAAAGTCATAAGTAGTAAATTCCTATGCAGAGGTATTATTCTTAAATCACAAGTTAATTTAGCAATGAAAACAAATTTAGTAATATTTAATACATTGAGATAGAGGTGATATGGAAGTTTAGAAACTATAAATCATGTAAATCTAATATAAATTTAATAATACTTATTATTAGCTCATAAATAGCTTACCTGGTATGTTGGTCACGGTGTCAGCCATAGTGCTTAACAAGGGAGAGGTCTCAGGTTCAACCTAAGAACATTAAGAATGGACATTTGTGAAGGCTAAGGATGAATTAATTAAAAGAGATAAAGAAAGTAGAAAAGAAAATAATATAATATTCTCTCAAATTAATTAGGATAGATAATGCCGTTATCAATAAATTTTAAGAATGTCATAGAATGTTTTAGTGAGGATGATCTCCCAGATGATGATGATTATAGTGACCATAAATGGAGGGAAAACAACAGTCATTTTCAGTAAGAATGAGAGAGAAAGAAAGTAGAAAAAAAAAATATATATATATATATATATATATTTATATTATCTCAAATTAATTAGGTTAGATGATGTGGTTATCAATAAATTTTAAGAATGACATAGATTATAGTGATTTTCTAATGTTTTAGTGAGGATGATTGATGTGCATGAAACATATACAATATAATACTCTCATATTTGCATTTTTTTTGCCATACTTTTAAACTATTTTGCGACTGATTATATATTATCTTTGTTTAATAGGTGATAAGGGTTTACATGCTAAGTTGGGCTCAGTCAGTTGCTAACCCAACCTGAAGGACCTGGAGGGCATGAAGTAAAGAATATAAAAGCATGACGTGCTAAGCAAGTAGAAAGAAAATTAAAGAAAAGAGGTCCAGGCTTATTGATTCAAAGCCAACATGAAAAGAAGGACATGGAGATACGTGAAGGAGCAAAGAAAAGAACTAATAGATAGGGAGCTTATTCACGTGGAAGAGATACATGGGCTTGAGGTTTAAATGAACATTTGTTAATTGTTGGTGGGCCTCTCTATTTCTTATTGAAACACAAACACTCTTGGGCTAGTCTTCGGTTTCAGTTGGGCACAACTTAAAGCATAGCGTGTGGCTTACAATCCTAGTTTCACTTGTATTAGGAATTTTCATAGAGTCAGGCGGCTTCTCTTTGAAGTGCGCGTCTTTGTGTGATATAAATATGAGCAAACAGAAAAGTGAGGCTAATGCTGGGGCCCGCATGTGGCTTTTCTCCATAATTGCATTTTGACTATTTTTTATTTTATTTTATTTGTTTAGTTTAATGTTTAGTATTTTATTTTTGTATTTTATTTCAATTATCACGATTAGCTAAATTTATAATTATGGTTGAAGATGAAACCTTGTTAAGGATTATCAATATTATTTATGTGATTTGATTTTTTCCACAATATTTGTTTTTTAATAATTTGAATTGTTTTTGCTTCATATCAATTGACTAAGATGAGATTCTAGATATAAGTTTAATCATGTTTTTCTCATGATTTATGATTTGTCTTAATTAATTGAATGCTTAATTTATTATTTCTTGATTTTAAAATTGGATATCTCTTGTGATTTATTTGACTACAGATACAATTGATGATTTGATTTTATACCAAGGAACCAAAGAAGAGCATGCTTTAGATATTTAAATAGAAGTTTTAATGATAATATTCTCCATGGTAGCAAGATTGATTTCTAGATTATCATGTAATGGTTGGGAAAAATTAATGATTTTGAATATATGCTGATAAGAATTAGCAAGGTGGATTCCAAAACCTTAACTCTTTATCTAGATTGTTTACATCTCTTTTATGCTTTATATTATATCTTTGCTTAGTTTAATTATTTGTTTAGTTTTTTTTTTTTTTTTTTTTTTTAAAAAACCAATTTTTATTAAACTAGATTATAGTTAATTTGGTTAGGATTTGATTAATTTTTCTACGTTCATTCAAGTTCCTGTGAGTTCGACCTCGTTCTTGTCAAACTATACTTTAATACGGTTTGTACCGTCGTGAGTGCTTTAAAATTTCATAACAATGATCTCCCAAATGATGAGGATTATAGTGACCATAAATAGAGAAAAAACAGCAATCATTTTCAATAAGAATGACATTAAGGATTATAGTGACCATAAAATCACTATAATGAAATCTTTTGACTGGGTGAAAATTGATCATCCTCATCTTCACTCCATTTCGAACCTTGTTTTAGTGGTGGATACGCAACCTCGCAAGCAGGAATTATTTGCGATGGTGGCCTGGTCAATGTGGTGTTGACGAAATAAAATCAGAAGTAATGAACTTTGTTTACCTCCCCGTAGAAGACATTGAGGATTATAGTGACCATAAAATCACTGTAATGAAATCTTTCTGCTAGGTGAAAATTGATAATCCTCATCTTCACTCCCCTTAGGGCCTTTGTTTCAGTGGTGGATACACAACTTCCCAAGCTGGAATTATTCGCAAGGGTGGCCTGTTCAGTATGGTGTCGACGAAACAAAATCAGAAGTAATGAACCTTGTTTACCTTCCCATAAAATTCTAGAATATATTCTTAATCTTCTATCTGAGTATAAGAGAAAGACTTGGGTTCACGTTCATTGGCCGAGCCGAGCAAGGTCCAAGTGGAAGCCTCTAGATGCTCCTAAAGTGAAGGCAAATTTTGATAGGGTTATGTTTGTGGAATCAAGCGAGGCAGGGATTAGTGTGGTAATTCGAAATGAAAACAAGGAAATTATGGTTGCCTTATTTAAGAAGATAGCTCAACCATTATTGGTGGAAACCTTGGAGACGTTGGCGGCGACTCAAAATGTACTATAAAAGCCCTTGCTGATGGAAATTCCTCCCTCTTGAGCATAGGTCATCTTGTAAAAGACTTTAGGTCTATTTCGGGTTTGCATCATTCCCACTCCTACTCTCATGTAAGGAGGTAGGCAATTCTATAGTCCATGTTTTAGCATAAAGAGTTAGACTTTCTTTTTCTTTGACGGTTTGGATGGAGGATGTTCTACTATCTGTTCTTCATTTTTCTTTTAGATTTTCTAGTTTAATAATACATACTAATGAGTACAGTTTTCTCTCCCCCAAAAAAAAAAAAAGAGACAAAAAGTTTTTTTTTTTATTTTTTTATATCTTTTAAAAAAAAAATGAAGAAGATTATGAATTATAATTGGATGATTTGTAGGCAATGACTACAAACTCTCTACATATATTTTTAGTCAATATGAATTTTGACAAATCTACTATTAGATAACATTTTCTTATTATATTCTTCTTTCTTGCAAAATTTCAAGAAAATTGAAGATCATTAGTCATATATATCAATTATATGTTTAAATTTTAAGTTTTTATAGCATTAAGTTTTGCATAAAAAATAATTAAGTTTATGAATCGAATATTAAATAACATCCAATTTGAATGAAACTTGACATTTATTTTCAAACATGCAATCTAATGGTTAGATTTTTAAAATATATAGCCATATTAATTTTTTTAATGGGAGTTTGAAGCCATTGCCTACAAACTAATTTGTAGGCAAACTTTTTCCTAATTAGATAATAATTTTCTTTGGATAGAGTTAGTTTGGAGGAAAGATTTTCCAATTTATTACATGGTAATTTAAAAAGGAAAAAAAATTTAATACCAAACTAGTTTGGAGGAAAATTTCTCCAATCCATTATGTACTAGGTGCCTATTGATAAATGACAAAATTTAACTATAAAATTAGTTATAACCTAAGGCTACAACCTGACTCAATATCTTTTATTGGATGTGAATTTTGACAAATCCACCATTAGATTACATCTTCTTCTTATATCCTCCACGCTTGTAAATTTCTAAAAAATTAAAGATCAATAGTTATGTTATCAATAAATTATTTAAATTGTAAGTTTTTGTAGTTCAAAATTATGCATAAAATATAAACTTATAAGTCATGTAGTAAATAATATTCGATTGATAAAGAATTTGACATGTATATTAAGAGCATAAAGAACATGCAATTCAACGGTTAGATTTTCAAAATATGTAATAGTATTTCTTTTATTGAGTAAGGTTGTAGCCTTAGACTACAACTAATTTTGTAACTTAACTTTTCCATTGATAAAATCATATATCAATGATGCACTAGTTGGATGTTCTCTAAAGTAAATATAAACAATTAAAGGTGGTTTTTTTTTTTTTTAGTACAAAATTTAATTTTAAATCCTATAGTTTGAAAAGAAATCAACAAATTAAAATTCAGTCCATTTAAATCGAATGATATTATGTTTGGAGTTTAATATAGATTAAGAACAATCATCATAGATGTAAGGGCAGATTTTGGTTCCTAAGCCCAAAAGATAGAAGGATCTAGGCCTAAAGAGCCTAATACAATGAATTTGTAGAGAGTGTGTTAGAAAACTAGACTCTAATGAATTGGATAACAATTATAGTGTCCAGATGACAAGAAAGCAAAGATAAATTGGTTTTATCCAAAGAAAATCATCATCGGCACAATTCGAGTAGATTAGTTCTTGTATATATTTCTTTTGAATTTGATTACAAGTCCAGTTCTTATTGCTACAATGTTTTTCTATCAATTTTCCGATCCCCCTCCTTCAGGGGCTTCCTTCTCTTTTATACTATCCTATTTCTTTCATATCCACCATCCACGTGTAGGTCAAGTAGTTGGTTTTGATCCTTGTCCCATTAGCACTTTCATGAAATCTCTGGGAATAGCTGTAAGGCTAAAAATCACTGTTCAGGTATCACTTCCACATTAATGCGGTTAGAGAGTTAGTTGTAGAGCATTCAATATGGTGGTAGCAGCTTTCTCTTAGATATTTCTTAGCTTCCCTTTGTCCTATGCTTTCATGATGTTTATCCTTATCAAGAAAATCCTCCGAAGTGTTGCTCTTAATAGCAGACCACAACTTCTGACCTCTACTTTGCTTAGCTGAGGAGGCACTCCTCCTCGAACTACCTTCCTGAACCTTCATGACTAGACCCCTTTCTTCATTCACTAATGTGGACTTCTATGATAACATTTACCCGTCCTCAGACTACTAGGTGTCCTCGTACATGGCCCACGGCCCAATATGTACTACTGGGCCTATCATTCCTACAATAGATATTCTGAGTTACCAAATAATGAGTTGGAGAAACTTGCCTTCGAATTCATTTAGAGGAATTAGGAATACCCTATCCTTTAACAATAAAGATGATAGAAAATCGATCTGCCTTGTATCATTCATCCTCGTATAAGTAGCCCATTCATCCTCCTATAAGTACATACTAGCATGAGCATATATTTGCTGAGAAAGGCTAACATCGATCATGATGCAGCAAATCTGAATGTGTTGGTAGCGGCCTTCCAAATATATATATTTTTTATTATTTGTACTAATAAAACAAAAACAAATTTCTTATAAAAATAAATAAATAACCTCTGAAAGATAATGCAAATGAATTGTGAGTTATGATTATCTATTTGGAATAATATGTTGGTTGTTTGTTCTTGATACCCAAAGCCAAAGTTAGAAACTTGGGACTTTTAGGATTTGGGTCTTGCTTTGCTGTTTAAATCACCTAAAGAATCGTTTTTTTTTTTTTTTTCATCAACAATATGACTTTATAATTAAACATCTTTATCAATTTGATATTTTATATGTTCCAATAAATTCTCAATTACAAGAATTAAATCATCAATTTAGTGAGCATGTAATGAAGTTGTTCTTAATTCAGCTTTGGATCTTCGAGAAACACTATAATCTTTTTATAATTGATTATATTTGTTTGTCAATAAACAAATTTTATATGTAAAATATTACAAATCATGAGAACTACCGTTAAAAATGAAATTTCAATATTTCATTATTACTAGCACAATGTAATTTAACATATAAACTTTTAAAAATTGTTAATATATTTTTGAATTATGCCTTACAGAACTATTGTGTTAACTTTCTAACACAAAATAAAATTATAATTGAAAATTTTATTTATCATGTTGATGTGATTCCAATCAATGTTATGCGTATTGCCATCAATGGCAACATCATTCATTTAATTGGAAGCTTTAGGGGCTTAACCTATGGTCTTAAACGCTTAAACCCCTATTGCCAATGGATAAGAACAAAGGACTCATCATACGTAACAAAATTTGATCTGACTATAATAAATGATGCATGTATCGAGTGTGCGAAGTGTGGCAATCCCCCTTGGACTTGATTCAGTTATCTAAAATTTTCCTAAACTTTGTTCTCTTTTTAAATTTTTACACCAATGCATCTTTAGTTATAAGGGGGAAAGAATGATTTGAATCCTAAATATCTCATTTTGAAACATCAAAAGGTTTCAATGAATTGACCTACAAAGCTTTTAGCAAGAATGAATTTTTTTTTTTTTGTAATTTTTTTTTTTTTAGAGTTTCAATCTATGGCATTCGCTCCTGATAATAACTATTTATCATCAGAACAAGACACAAGACACGAATCAGTTTTTGGTATAGGCGGGTATTAAATTTCAGATATTTTATTCAATCATTAGAGACTTAATCAGTTGAACTAATTGAAACTCACTTATTTTTCAAAGTTAGTTAAAGAAAAAGTTATGGTATTTTGGGAAGAGTAATTTTTCTTTGAGTCATTCTAATGGGTGCCCTTAGGGTAATGGTTAATAATTCATTTTAAGAAAATTTTGACATCACTTTTATGGGAGATGGAAAAAGTATTGGTATTTGGACTTTTAAAAAGAAAATTTTGCGAAGAGTAGTTTTTTCTTTTTTATATTAAAAAAGGGTTTTTTTTCTTTATTATTATATTTTAATCTTCCTGTGCTATATCCGTAGTCACAAATTAATGTAATGTCTCTTTTTCCTTTCTCAAATGATAGCCTTTTTTTTTTTTTTTTTTTTTCTTTTCATCAGATAATTCAATTGTTGGAGGAGGGAGTTTCGAATACTAGGTATCTTTTGCTTAGAATTACTAAGAGATTTCAGTTTAAAAAAAAAAAAAACCCTTGGTGACCGTATTTCTAAATTGGTTTTTTCCTGTTGACTCTTTTCTCTTTGAGTCGTCCGAATATGATCGTAATTAAACAAGTTTGTAAGCTATAATTATAAGCCAAAATTGTAGCTATATATATATATATATATATCCACAACGGCAGCTATGGAAGCATTGATCTACAACAATTAATATTGTAGCTATATATGATTGGTCCATCTGTGACCATGATTGAAAATCCATCCCAGCAGAAAGAACAACAGACTGTAAATCGGTTGTTGATCAGCATTGACCCGTGGTGTTAAGTTTTTCCCAAGTGATATTTTTATTTTTTCTCAAACTAGTTGCCTTCTCTGTCAGAGAAGTTCAGAAAAGAAGAAAGACCGGCTGATTATGGTCCGTTTGGATACAGTTTATTTTGTTGAAATTAAAAATTGAAAATACTGTAACAAAATAATTTTTAAATATGTGAATAGTACCGTGTGATCCATTTTTAATGAAAAAGTGACTGTAAAGTGAAATTTATAGGTCTGTAAACAGTGCATGAATACATTGTTTATTGTGGAAAAATCAACAAATGCGGGCTAAAAAAAATAAATAAATAAAAAAAGAGAAAAACGCTAAAAATAAAAATACAGTCGCACAGACACTGAAACTAAATGGGTACTAAGAGCCTTATAGCTCAATTCAGAGAAGAAGAAAGACTGGTTGATTAAAAGCATTATAGGTCAACATGCAGCTCTTGTCGTCTCTGACAAAAACATTATAACTATTTATTTGATAAAATTAAATTAAAAAATATAATTAAAAAAAAAAAAAAAAAAAACCTACTGCTTGATTACAGCGTATGTGGCTCATAGCAGCCGAAGGTAACATAATTAATTGATTATTAGAAATTCGAGATCGTTGCCTAATTGGATACGTTATTGGGTTCAGCTTGTGTCCAATTCACAGTTCACACACAAAGCCCGATTCCATTACAGTGGGAGAAGTGCAAGCAAGAGGGCAATTAATCCATAGAACCAATTATTCGTATTTGGCATCTAACATTCTCAATTGGAGCTCCGCTCTTATGGACCAATTTTTTTGGGTTACAATATTTGATTTGAGTCTGGGCTTCACCGTCGTCAGTTAAAGACTTTCAGCCCGTATTTGAATTTGGGCTGACTCGGCCACGTACAGAAGTGGTACTCCAGCCATAGAAATTGTACTTTTGCCCGTACATTAATCAATAGGTATTATTAATCTCTAAGATATAAGATCCGTTTGGATTGAGCTTATTTTATTGAAACTGAAAATTGAAACTGAAAACACTGTGACAAAATAATTTTTAAATATGTGAATAGTACCGTGGGACCCATTTTTAATTTTTTCTAAATAAAGTGGCTGTGGGTCCATGAATAGTGCGTGAACAATAACATTTCTCTCATGAACAGTAAATTTTGTCTCCTCCTTGAAATGCGTGAAAAAAAAAAAAAAAAAAAAAAAAAAAAAAAAAGAGAAAAACGTAACACAGGATTCAACGGAAACGCTGAATCCAAATGGCATCATAGCTCCCAAAAAGAAAAGAAAATTAAAAGACCAAGTTAAATTTTGCCAATTAAGTACAAGAAGTAAATGATGCAAGTCTGCAACTGAATTTTACCAATTAATACTTTGTAGCTTTGTGCCATATCTTATGATCTTATTTTGATTTGATGTACATAATCTTAAAACAATTACGTTCTATTTGTTTCGATAGAAAATCTTATGTAAATATAGTTTTTGGTTTTTTTAGTGTTTGGTAACATAAAAAAAAAAAAAAAAAAAAGTATGGTTTGTTTTTATAAATTGTTTTCCACTAATTGTTTTTGGAAAAACAACTCTATCTCATAGCAAGCTAAATATGGGAAGTTTGAAGATTATTTTTCAACTCATTTAAGGTTGCCAACAAATATAGGAAAATAATATTGTTTTCTAGAAAATACTTTTTAGAAAATGACTCATTTTTTAGAAAACATTATAACTGAAACAAACAAAGCGTTAAATTGATGTCAAGTTGTCCCTTATGTTATAAAGGATTTTGTTAACTCACTAAAAGCAATAGTTAAGATGCATTTAATGATTTATTAAATAATTTTTTATACACATTTTTCAAAAAATAAAATCAATATGTTGCATATATTAAAAAAAAACACTATTAACCACAATTAATTTATACATGTAATCTAATGAATCATTAACACATATATACATTTTATTTTGGAAAAGTGCACATTATAATTAAACATTTATTAATATTTATCCGATGCCCTCAGAGCACTTAACCCTTTCATAAATAGGATCAAAATCAACTTATATGAGATATTTTTTTTTTTTAAGTGATTGTATATTTTCCACTTAAATTCATTAATATAATTGTATTGATAAATAGTTGAGAATTGAGTTGCAGTTAAAGGAAAATAATATTATTATTTGTGCTGCAAGACTCAATACAACTATATATAGTTGATCTATGTATCTCCTTCTATGAAGAATATCAAAGAGAGGTTATCAGCTAAAGACAAGCAGTGGACTGATGTAGTAGTTTCTCATTAAAATAAAAGGAGATTATAGTTAAAAAAATTTATAATAATAAATGGTAATGAGTTTTAATCTCTATATTTTATTTAGTTAGTGAATGATGTAATAGTTTCTCATTAAAATAAAAGGAGATTCCAGTTAAAAACTAAAGGTAAGCCAAACCCTTTTTTAACTGGTTTGTAATGAAATAAAACATCCTTTTAGTACTTTTTGCTAAGAGATTGATTTTTGTAAGGACACGATTCCTGCGCGGCCCAGTGACATTTTCGGGTTCACGCGGGAGAGATCCCTCACAATACGATTTGTAGAGAGTGGGCTTGAAAAGCTTGGGCTTGGTCACGGGGGGATGGTCCGGTCTGGATTTCAGAAAGATCCCTGTGGAAAATGGACTGGGCCTAAACGTTTAAAGCCCCGCCATACTGCCACCTCTGAGAATGGGATCCTCGGACTTGATCCGAGGACCCTTGTGGTCCTTTCCGGCTGTCCAACGGAGGATTTTCTCTGTTCTGTGCATGGATCGTTCCGGCGATCTTCCTCATGAAGTCTCCTTTTTTCCTTTCTTTTCCCTTGCTAGATTCACTTACTTCTTCTTTTATACTAGTGTGCGTTCGATGTCCTTCGTCCACGTGTAGGGTCAGTCTTTACAAATACTGACATTGGTCCCATCAGTCTAATCCCAGAATTGTTGGGGATGACTTGATAAAGCTGTAGAGTACGGTTCTGCCAGGCATTGGGCCTTATCCAGAAGGGTATTTAGGGTAATCGCCCCAAGGTATTTTGGATTTCCTTACGAATTTATCCCTTTATTCTGGGCGGATTATGGGCCTGCCGAGGACTAGACTGTCCTCGGTTGCCTCCCAAAAATTGGTCCGTGCTCGGCGTCATGGAGCTTGGGCCACAGTTCTCCTCGGATTGGGCCCTCGGACTTTCTAAGGGCAAATGGGCCTGGTCCACGAATTGCTGGGCCCCACAATAGCCCCTCAAAACCCTTCTATCCGAATTCCGGATTGGAAAGGAGGGTTTTGGCAAACCCGGGCCCTTAATATGGCCCATTTAGCTTAATCCCGCATTTATGTGAGCTGTTTCTCAGGAAGTCAGGCGGTTTTTGAGGGATTCCTTTTAATCCGCTCGGAATCTGCTCCTGCCGCTTGGATGTCCCAGACGCGCCCTTAATGAATTCCCCTTAATGAGGCTCATTTATGTCCAGCGGCTCATTTGATAAGGTGGAGAAGTGGAACGGACGCCTCTTTTTTCTTCAGATTCTTTGGGAAGGTTGAATGCATTTAATGCCATCCGTTCTGCTCTTCCTATAAGAAGGCAAGCAGGAGGCCATCACTTTCGTACTAACTCCCTTCTATTCTTCTGAGATCGCACCAAATGATGAAGAAATCATGCCCCTCCTCTAGACACCATATTCTGATAAAGCTTGAAATGGCTCGATCAGGGCAAGGGTGGCGCAGACTTAAGATCTGTCTCGCCTCTCTTTCAGCCAAAATCCGAAGCAGGGACTCGTCGTGTCGAACTCTCGGCGCGACTGAGTCGAGAACAACCAAGACCAGCACCACCCGGCTCCTCATGAGCATACCTAATATGGCACCAACGTGTTAGGAGTCAGGGCTGAGGCAGGGGCTAAGTGCTTCTGCTTCTCCCTCTTTTGCTCCTTGGTGCCCTCCTCCGCTTTCCTCTTATAGTCTTCCCAGCACCAGTTCCGTCCTGGTGCCTTCCCTTTTCCCTCTTTTGCTCCTTTTCTTTCTTTTCGTCCCTTCTCTCTTCTTCTCCTCCTTCTTTACTCATGTCCTCCATCTTCCTCCTTCATCTCCTCCATCTTCTTCATTGATTTCTTCCTTACTATTTCCTTCTCCTTCAATTCTTCTTCCTTCTCCTTCAATTCTTCTTCCTTGTCCTTCATCCTTTTCCGAAGAAGGTTCTTGTCATGATATGAGCAATGTTGAGGCAGAGACTGAAGAGACCTTGAAGATGAGTTTTAGAAGAAGCCTGACTGTTTACTTCTCTGTACTGCGAGTGTTATCGTTGCTTCAGCAGTTCTCCTTTTGTATAGGCTTGTTTGAGCCCTTTTTCGTACATTGTAATAATCTCTTATATTAATAAAAGTGTTTATTATTTCATTTTGCATATTCCGTTTATGTTTTTGTATATTGGTAAATGCTGCTCGGCTCAATGAGAAAGTATCTAAACCGATGACAACTAAGACCAAAATACTTGATAATAAAAAGATGTTGCCATAACTCTAATATAAGTGTTTGGCCCAATAAGGCCGACCAGTGAAAAGTAATGATTACCCATGCTGGCCGAGGAGAGAACTGGAGGCTTGATGCCGTGTTTGGGTCCGAGGACCATACAAGACCTTGATTCTATACAAAACTCGTAATAATAATAATTTTTATACTCGGTTTCCCCATAGGCTTGAGTCCGAGGACCATGCAAGGCCTTGGTTCAGTCCATAACTTGTAATAATAATAATTTTTATACTTGGTTTCCCCATAGGCTTGAGTCCGAGGACCATGCAAGGCCTTGGTTCAGTCCATAACTTGTAATAATAATAATTTTTATACTTGGTTTCCCCATAGGCCATAGGCTTGAGTCCGAGGACCATGCAAGGCCTTGGTTCAGTCCATGACTTGTAATAATAATAATTTTTATACTTGGTTTCCCCATAGGCTTGAGTCCGAGGACCATGCAAGGCCTTGGTTCAGTCCATGACTTGTAATAATAATAATTTTTATACTTGGTTTCCCCATAGGCTTGAGTCCGAGGACCATGCAAGGCCTTGGTTCTGTTTTATTCCCTCTCCTTAGGTATCCCGTACGCGGCCGGGCAGGAGGTTGTCCTCGGCATTAGTTATTACCCGGCGTGGGCCGTAGTCCGTGGGCCATCATGTAGCAAGGGCATGGGCCGCGAATTTACTAGGCCCACTGATCATGAGATATTTCCATAATCTTTGGCCACGCGGTACTTCTGGGTGTCCCGATGTTCGAGGTGCACCTCGGCGAGGCTCCTTTAGTCTTGTCGTTGCAGAGGTTTGTTGGAAGTCGAGCTGGAGACGTTTTGTCTGTAGCGTTCCTCGGGAAGCTGCGCTAATTAAATGCCACCACCCTATCTCCTCAAATAAATAAGAGAGCAAGTTTCTTTGCCTAGGCACCAGCTCCTTAGTCTCCTCCTTCAGCTTCCTCCCGCAGCAAGTCATGTTTGAGACGAGGGTCGGGGAAGAAAAACTCTCTCCGCCGCAAAGGCGCCACGTTCTCCTCAAGCTCAGAAGAGTGATATTCGGGCAACGAAGGCATAGATTCAAAGAAATATTCCCTTATGACAGAGGGGTGAGGGTGTTTCCCACGCTTTTAGTCAAAATCCGAAGCAGGTTCTGGTCATGCCAGATTTTTGGTATGTCCGAAGAAGGAATTTCCACCATCAGCACTGTCTACCTTGCAGCCGGCAAATTTCTGCGGGGGCTTCCCAACTTTCGGCTCCCTGCATCTTCTTTGTAGATGGTGTTAGCCTGAGGTCAGGTTCTTTTGCTGCCTGAGTTTCGGGCACGTGAAAGCGTTGAGGATGAAACGAGGTCTTGAGGCAGTAGCCAACCTCTCCTCTGTGCTACCTGCATCCTCCCCACTGCGGCGTGAGGCTCAAGTTGGGCTCCTTTGCTGCCGGAGCTATGGGCATGCGAAAGCATGGGGGAAGGGACAAGGCCTCGAAGCAGTAGCCCACGTCTCGTCTGTGCTACCTCCTCGGCCTTCTCTTGCTTCCTTGTAACTTTCCTTTCTATCATGTAGCAAGTTTTATCACAAGTTGATTTCAGCTTTTTGTTGTATGCTGTACTGTTTCTTTGTTTTAATAAGAAAGGAAATTTTGCCTACTTATTTTGAATACTACTCTTTTTGCAACATTATTTTGTGGAAGGGTGTGCTCCCTGTGTCTGTTTCTTCAATGATACTTAGAGCAGGAAGTTTTGAAACATAATCCAATCAGTTCTAATGTACCAACACTACCAAACCTTACGGCGATAACTCATAGCAGGTTTAACTCAGGAAACTAGCAAAAATAACAATTGAATATTCTGTGATAAGTATGAGAGTACCGTCCAAGGAGTTGACGGAGGGTAAAGAACTCAAATTGTTTCTCAGGTGACGTATTGCCCTAAGTCGCATCGATTCCTTTGGTGCTGCAGATCTAAGAGCAGACTTGCGAATCCCCGCAGTTTGGGAACTGTCCCAATGGCGAGTGGGGAGCTTTCCTCAGATGAATCCAAATTCTACGTAATGTAGTTTTTCCTTACGAGTAGTTGGTTTTCTCATAGGTTTGAGTCCGAAACTTGTGATGTTTATCTCTTGTACTTGGTTTCCCCACAGGCTTGAGTCCGTGGACCATGCAAGGCCTTGGTTCTGTCCAAGACTTTTGGTTTTCATCTCTTGTACTTGGTTTCCCCATAGGTTTGAGTCCGAGGACCATGCAAGACCTTGGTTCTGTCCAAAACTTACGAGATTTATATTTTTTTTTGTGTTTGGTTTCCTCACAGGCTTGAGTCCGTGGACCATGCAAGGCCTTGGTTCTGTCCAAAACTTTTGATTTTCATCTCTTGTACTTGGTTTCCCCATAGTTTGAGTCCGAGGACCATGCACCTTGGTTCTGTCCAAAACTTACGATTTATTTTTTTTTTTGTTTGGTTCCCACAGGCTTGAGTCCGTTGGTTCTGTCAAACACTTTGCGGTTTCCCCATAGGTTTGGTCCGTCCATGCAAGACCTTGGTTCTGTCCAAAACTTACGAGATTTTTTTGTGTTGGTGGCTTTTCCGTGGACCATGCAAGGCCTTGGTTCGTCCAGATTTCACTCTTGTACTTGGTTTCCCCATAGGTTTGAGTCCGAGGACCATGCAAGACCTTGGTTCTGTCCAAAACTTACGAGATTTATTTTTTGTGTTTGGTTTCCCCACAGGCTTGAGTCCGTGGACCATGCAAGGCCTTGGTTCTGTCCAAAACTTTTGATTTTCATCTCTTGTACTTGGTTTCCCCATAGGTTTGAGTCCGAGGACCATGCAAGACCTTGGTTCTGTCCAAAACTTACGAGATTTATTTTTGTGTGTTTGGTTTCCCCACAGGCTTGAGTTCGTGGACCATGCAAGGCCTTGGTTCTGTCCAAAACTTTTGATTTTCATCTCTTGTACTTGGTTTCCCCATAGGTTTGAGTCCGAGGACCATGCAAGACCTTGGTTCTGTCCAAGACTTACGAGATTTATTTTTGTGTGTTTGGTTTCCCCACAGGCTTGAGTCCGTGGACCATGCAAGGCCTTGGTTCTGTCCAAAACTTTTGATTTTCATCTCTTGTACTTGGTTTCCCCATAGGTTTGAGTCCGAGGACCATGCAAGACCTTGGTTCTGTCCAAAACTTACGAGATTTATTTTTTTTGTGTTTGGTTTCCCCACAGGCTTGAGTCCGTGGACCATGCAAGGCCTTGGTTCTGTCCAAAACTTTTGATTTTCATCTCTTGTACTTGGTTTCCCCATAGGTTTGAGTCCGAGGACCATGCAAACCTTGGTTCTGTCCAAAACTTACGAGATTTATTTTGTGTTTTGGTTTCCCCACAGGCTTGAGTCCGTGGACCATGCAAGGCCTTGGTTCTGTCCAAAACTTTGATTTCATCTCTTGTACTTGGTTTCCCCATAGGTTTGAGTCCGAGGACCATGCAAGACCTTGGTTCTGTCCAAAACTTACGAGATTATTTTTGTGTGTTGGTTTCCCACAGGCTTGAGTCCGTGGACCATGCAAGGCCTTGGTCTGTCCAAAACTTGATTTTCATCTCTTGTACTTGGTTTCCCCATAGTTGAGTCCGAGGACCATGCAAGACCTTGGTTCTGTCCAAAACTTACGAGATTTATTTTTGTGTGTTTGGTTTCCCCACAGGCTTGAGTCCGTGGACCATGCAAGGCCTTGGTTCTGTCCAAAACTTTTGATTTTCATCTCTTGTACTTGGTTTCCCCATAGGTTTGAGTCCGAGGACCATGCAAGACCTTGGTTCTGTCCAAAACTTACGAGATTTATATATATTTTTTTTTTCTTGTGTTTGGTTTGTTTTTCGGATGTAAGCCCCTAGATCAGGGCGGGGAGAGCCGGCTTGAGGCCAAGAGCCCCTAGGGCTGCCAACGCCATGGGCGCTGCAAGGAGTAGCCCCTAGCAGAAGTTTATGTCGGAACAACAGCTGCACGTCAAAGGAGACGGAGGAAGCTCCGTGGATTTTTGCTTAGTAGAGAGTTGACTCCACCGCCACCTGCGCCAAGCGCACATGCTTCCCACAGATGGCGCCAATTGTAAGGACACGATTCCTGCGCGGCCCAGTGACATTTTCGGGTTCACGCGGGAGAGATCCCTCACAATACGATTTGTAGAGAGTGGGCTTGAAAAGCTTGGGCTTGGTCACGGGGGGATGGTCCGGTCTGGATTTCAGAAAGATCCCTGTGGAAAATGGACTGGGCCTAAACGTTTAAAGCCCCGCCATACTGCCACCTCTGAGAATGGGATCCTCGGACTTGATCCGAGGACCCTTGTGGTCCTTTCCGGCTGTCCAACGGAGGACTTTCTCTGTTCTGTGCATGGATCGTTCCGGCGATCTTCCTCATGAAGTCTCCTTTTTTTTCTCCCTCCTCCCTTTGCTAGATCCACTTACTTCTTCTTTTATACTAGTGTGCGTTCGATGTCCTTCGTCCACGTGTAGGGTCAGTCTTTACAAATACTGACATTGGTCCCATCAGTCTAATCCCGGAATTGTTGGGGATGACTTGATAAAGCTGTAGAGTACGGTTCTGCCAGGCATTGGGCCTTATCCAGAAGGGTATTTAGGGTAATCGCCCCAAGGTATTTTGGATTTCCTTACGAATTTATCCCTTTATTCTGGGCGGATTATGGGCCTGCCGAGGACTAGACTGTCCTCGGCTGCCTCCCAAAAATTGGTCCGTGCTCGGCGTCATGGAGCTTGGGCCACAGTTCTCCTCGGATTGGGCCCTCGGACTTTCTAAGAGCAAATGGGCCTGGTCCACGAATTGCTGGGCCCCACAGTCATAACTACCCACAATGGCAATAAATACTCATAATGAACTATCATATAATAATTCAAAATTTGAAAACTTGTAAAAGGAAATTTTAAAACTTAATTTTTTTTTTGTCAATAACTCGATATATTCAAGTTCTTTTTTATTAATTTTTTTTTTCATTTAAATTTTTTAATGACCTCCTAAACAAAATTCTTGAATCAGCCAAATATTCAAGAATTTTATCAAATACAAGGAAGGTATGGAATACTTGAATGATGACAAAATTGGATTTGGTTACTTGCTTTGCTTGTAGCAGAGAGTTTGAACCTGGTGGCACCTTTGGGATCGGGGTGTGTTATTGAAAAAGTATATTTATAAAATAATACCTAAAATGGAGGTTTTTGAAGAATAAAGATGAGAAAGGAGGAAACACAAGAAAAAGTATTCACAAAAGCTCAAAAGTGTCTTGAAAGTTGCTGAGGGAGATTGTGATTGTGGGCTAGAACTTAGTAACTTTAAAAAGAATATAGATTAATACTTTATACTTTTGGTCTGATGGTTATTCGATAAATATAAGTGTTTGTGGGGGTGTAGAGGGGACAAAAATTAGAATTCAAGTATTTAGGAGGGAGTTTCAAACACCTATACAATTAAATTAGGTTAGAGTAGAATTTTTATATTGTATAAAAAATAAAAAAAATAAAAAGTATAAATTCGGATAAATAGCGTGAAAATCAATGGACCATGACACATCACCCAGCACTACGATTTGGACTTTTGAAATGAGAGTCGGCAGTGATATCTTGTCTTTGTATTTAATGAAATACCTAAATTCCCAGCCCATAATGGAAAATGGGCCAAGCCGGGTCATATTTCTCTTTTCTTGTCGGTTGTTGAATGGTTGTTGAATGTGATACTCAAACACTATTGCTATTGCCATAATACAAGAAATCTAAAAAGCCTTCTTTCACTAATTTGTGGTCTATGCAAATAAATACTAACATAAGGGATTGATCTTGGAGTTTTCACATCTTATGTTATCCATAAGGTTCTAAGTTCAAATCTCTTAATCAATTATTTGGACTAAAATTGGAAGTACAAATTATGTAGACCATGTTTGTGGAGAACATGCTACGTCATTGTACCAATTATATATATTTGGTTTTTTTTTTTTTTTTCCTGATAATAAGTGGTTAAGAGACCAGGGGTTTGGTTGAAGAGTTCTTCTCAGTTAGGTGTTCATTCAATTCATGGAAACATCATACATAATTATCCTTTTTTGTTTTTTTTTTTTTTTTTCTTTTTCTTTTCCTTTTTAGCTAAGAGAAACTTTTCATTTAATGGAAGAGAGAATCGAACCAACAAAATAAAACATAGAGAAGAGAAAAAGAGAAAAAAAAAAAAAAGTTGGGGCGGGGGGGGACAAAAACGAAAGCGGATTAGAAGTTGATCTCCAACAAAATTGAATCTGGCATGGGCGATTTATTTTGCATGTGGAGCCATATGGTTTCTTCTTTTCCACAAATTAACTTCTTTCTTTGGCTCCACAGCTACTCTCCCGCGCACCTCACTACAACATGGCCGACATAAGTAGGTGGAGTCCACACAATGTGTACGTGAGACATGTTGCTAGTAGTTGATACTTGATACACAAGATACCACTTCTTCTTCTACCCAAGTAATTTTAGGAAAACGATGTTTCTCATTAATTTTTTTTTTTTTAATATAATAAGTTATGATCTAAACATCAATTCATATGATCTCCCACTAACACTATTTTTATTATATATCAATCACAAATGCTATGAAAAATGACAAAATTTAGTTACAAAATTTGCTACAATCTTACTCAATATCTTTTTATTGGAGGTGAATTTTGACAAATTCACCATTGGATGACATATTCTTCTTATATTTTCCATACTTGCAAAATTTCTAAAAAATTTGAAGATCAACAGTAATGTCATCAATAAATTGTTTAAATTGCAAGTTTTTATATTTTAAAATTATGCATAAAATACAAACTTTATAGATTATATAATAAATAATATCTGATTGACACAAAATTTGATATGTAAATTAAAAGCATAAAGAATATGCAATTCAATAATTAAATTTTCAAAATATATAATATTTATTTTATTAAATAAGTCCGCAACGTAATACTACAACCAATTTTTAATAATTATTAAAAATCTTATGTCTCTTGTCAAAGTTGTGTCACGTATGACTCATATATTTATAAGAGGAAAATGCAGGTATTCGATGCAAGAAATCCCTTTCCGTGAATTTATTGCCCTTGCTATCTTTCTCCTCATTCAGACACCCATCTTGAAAATCCGGCCATGAGTGGAGAGCTGAAACAGAGAGCTGAAGGCTTGAAGCACAGAAAGCAATTCGGCCATTTTTGTGTGTGAGTTCTAGAGAGAGCGAAACACAGGAAAGAGAGAGCTTCAGCTTGAGAGGCGCAATTCGAAATGACAAAGAGAAACACAGTGGGAGTGTGAGAGAGTGAAAAAGAAAAATGAGATTTTTTTTTTTTGCTCAAGTTACACACAAGAAAGATAAATTGATGGAGTTCTCATGGAGTTTTTGAGTGCTACAACCATGAAGAGTTGGAGCATTCTGAGAAAGATTTTGCTACTGGTTTTGTGGTGAAATTATATTTACTTCTTGAGATTTATTTGTTGTATATCCAATTTATTATAGACTTAAGTTTAGTATAAACTACTAAACTTGATAGTTGTAATCTCTATTTCATAGTGGATATTTTTCGGAGTTGTCTCGTGATTTTTCCCTTTACACTGAAGGGTTTTTTCACGTAAAATTTGGTGTTCTTGTGTGATTGTGTTTATGTGATGCTTGCTGAAATTTTTTTTTGTTTCCATAATATTGCTATTGCTATTGCTTAATAGTCATTAATTTTAATTCACACATATACGTTGAGGGGATTAGGATTTTTCCCCTACACTTAATATTAGGAACGTGACGACAGAATAGGAAGGAAATGGTGCAAGTGGTCTCTCTCTCAGTGACGCACATAGGAAATTGCCGGCTACAATTTAATACTAGCAGGCAGCGGCACTGATTTTTCAGGTCCTTCTTAGTAGTTTATTGTTTCGGCAACTTGGATTTTTTTTTTTTTTTTTTTTTCAAATGACAAGCAATCCTAAATTTTTTATGTATCAATCAAGACAGGGAACCCAACAAATCAAATAACAATTACCGGTGTCATTCGTTCCTATAAGGACTGGGATTGAACACTTCTGCTACTAGATGAGTGGACTTAAGCCCAACTAGCCCAATACAATAAATTTATAGAGAGTATGCTTAAGAACTAGGTCTTAGTGAGGATTACAACAACTAGACACAGTTATGAATGGATTGAATAACAAGGACAGGGACGAAAGTATGAAATTCTGTCCTCGGGCATTTCTTCCGAGGAACTTACTGTTCTTATTCTTTCTTCAGTGCTAGGTTCCAAAGGTTTCCAAGATCACGCAAATTGCTACCTTCTTCTCCTTTTTTTCCCCCCACTTTTCCTGGAGGATTTCTCACATTATATATCCCCCTCTAGTCGATCTTGGCCCTCCATCTATTGGTCATGCAGGTCACTACTTGAGTGCTTGTCCCATCAGTCACCTTCCTAAACCTTCTATAAGGTGCAGCAACCAAGACTGCACTGTTCAGGGGTCATTTTCTCATTAATGCGGTCAGAACGTTAGTTGGGGGCATTTAATGCGGAGGTGACAGTTTCTCATTGAATTACTCCTACACCATGCTCTCATAGATGTCTTACTATACTTGTCCTTTTTCTTGGGGCGCTCTGGGAGACTGCCTTTAACGGTGTGCCGTTCTTCCCTTCTAGGATCTGGGATGGCCGAGAACAGGATCGTCCTTGGCAATGTTTCTAGGCTATTTGGGCTTTCTTCGTTCGTCCTCGGCCATTTCTTCCTCCTCGGCGTGGGCCTTGGGCTTAGTATAAAGTGGGCCGGGGTTGTCAAATTCTTTGGCCTCACAATTCCAATTTGAGATTTACACATTTTCTCATTAATATTATGCATTTAGAATTACTAATACAACTTTATGACCGGTTATCAAAAAAAAAAAAAAAATTACTAATACAACTAGGTGTGTCATGAGGCCAGTTTTAAAAAATGAACAAGTATTACATGTTTATTTTGTAGCAAAAAAAAAAAACCTATGTTTTTATTTTATATATATAATTTTTATTTTGAGAATCTAATTTATAAATGGATAAAATAATTTGAAAATCAACAGGAGAGTAATCTTATTTTTTAAGTAATGTTTTAGTGGGAGTCAAAATTATATTTTTACAAGATTATCTTTTAGTTTTATCTTTACTTAAATATAGAGGTGTAGGGGTAATTTAAAAAAAAAAAAAAATGAAGATTCCAAACAGAGAAACCCTTTAAATAGTAATATAGATGATGTTTTTCCTAACATATTTTGAGATTATATTCATGACATTTCTAAGTATCATAATTTATGGTAGTGCATTATTTCCCAATTGAAGAGTTTCACTAGGACATCTCCTCAGCTACACTCAAATACGTCTTGATATTATATATCGAGTGCTCAAAAGTTATTTGAATGGGTTCATATATAAAGCATATTTCGTTTTAATTCGTTTTTCATGTTCTGTGCTAAATCAATTTTGGCAGCAACTACACTTTTTCAGACCCTTTACTTCAACAAAGAAACAGATATACAAGAGCTCATGGTTGAAGGCTCTAATGCAGGATGTGGCATTACTGGAGTGGAGGCTCCTTCTGGCTAGCTAACAAAATTTGGGGCTTAAGGCAAAAATTTTATATGGAGCCTTTTTATATGTAAACATTAATTAAATAAAATTATATAATACTAATTAAATTAAGACTAATTTGATGTAAATATAGAAATTGATGAATAATATTAGTTAAAGTAAGGTTAATTTCATATAGAAGATTGAATATTATAATTGAATCAAAAGGAACTTACTTTAACTTGGATATATGATTATGCATAGTTAAGTATAGTTGTAATCTAAATTTTAATTTTATATATTCTTTTTAAGAGAAAGAGATAGATAGATATTATTTGGTGTGTGGCTTAGTAGGAGATTAGTCCTCATTGAAGATTTATCATATTTGCAGCATTTTATTTGAAACATCTTAGGGTTTCAGTTGGGTTAAATTTTTATTGGTATCCTATTTTAAAAGCCTTGTTAGAAATGAAAAAGAAAATTACTAAAAATACTACAAAATGTTCACTGTGGGGTGTAAAAGACCGGGAAGCCCATGTTAATATCTACATTGGGCCAAGGGCCCAGTCCAAGAAAGAACCCCTCCTCGGCCATGGATGTAGCCGAGGGCAAAGGGAGCAGCCTACTACTGGTAGTAACACTCCGGCTCATTCCACGGAATAGGGTAAGTACTAAGACAGAAAAGGACAACGAGAAGAGTAGAAATATCTAAGGGAAAGCTGCCATTATTACATTCGGTGCTCCGTACCTGACATAGCCATACCTCTCTGCCTTTACAACCACTCCCAACAACTTTAGGAATGGGCGGATGGGACAAGTAGCAGCGCTATGAATCTAAAAAGTGAGAGGAGGGAAAGGGGGTATAAAAAAGATGGAATGGGAGGCAACTGTGGGGTCGCTGGAATCTCTATCACTCCACGCGAACTGGAAAAGGCTCCTAGGATTATGCTGATGACCAATCTTCCTTGATAAACTCAGTTCATCTCAGCTTGATTGTGACAAACACCATATTAACTATTATACGTGCACTAAAACCTGGCTCTTTGACCCATTCTCTACAAATTTATTGTACTGGGTTCACTGGTCCAAGATCTCATACATCTGGGCTTAGGCTGAAAAACGTGACCCTACAATTGGCGTCGTTTGTGTGAAGAGCTCATGTGTTAGTGAGTGCAACGGTTAATCATAGTAGGATCAAGCTCCCATTAGCAAGAGTCCCTTAAGATGACCATTTTAGCGGTGGTGCATGCTACACGGAAGCTTCCCCATTATTTCCAGAAATACACAGTTATTGTCATAACTCAGCTTCCGCTCAGGACTACCCTTCGAGATACTGATTACGCAGGGAGGATTGCTAAATGGGGCACAGTTCTAAGGGCTTCTGACATCAAGTACATGCCTCGTACATTTGTCAAGGGGCTAGTTCTCGCGGGCCTAGTAGCCCGGCTTGATGAATTCCTATTGGAGAAAGAAGCCGAGAACCAAGGTCTTGCATGGTCCTCAGACTCAAGCCTGTGGGGAAACTAGTTACTTCAAAGAAGAACCTAAGTGCTAGATAGAACCAAGGTCTTGCATGGTCCTCAGACTCAAATTTGTGGGGAAACTAGTTACTTCAAAGAAGAATCTAAGTGCTAGACAGAACCAAGGTCTTGCATGGTCCTCGGACTTAAACCTATGGGGAAACTAGTTACTTCAAAAAAGAACCTAATAGTTACTTCAAAGAAGAACCTAAGTGCTAGACAGAACCAAGGTCTTGCATGGTCCTCGGACTCAAACCTGTGGGGAAACTAGTTACTTCAAAGAAGAATCTAAGTGCTAGACAGAACCAAGGTCTTGCATGGTCCTCAGACTCAAATCTGTGGGGAAACTAGTTACTTCAAAAAAAACCTAATAGCTATTTCAAAGAAGAACCTAAGTGTTAGACAGAACCAAGGTCTTGCATGGTCCTCGGATTCAAACTTGTGGGGAAACTAGTTACTTCAAAAAAGAATCTAAGGGCTAGACAGAACCAAAGTCTTGCATGGTCCTTGGACTCAAATCTATGGGGAAACTAATTACTTCAAAAAAGAACCTAATAGTTACTTCAAAGAAGAACCTAAGTGCTAGACAGAACCAAGGTCTTGCATGGTCCTCGGACTCAAACCTGTGGGGAAACTAGTTACTTCAAAGAAGAATCTAAGTGCTAGACAGAACCAAGGTCTTGCATGGTCCTCAGACTCAAATCTGTGGGGAAACTAGTTACTTCAAAAGAATATAAGTGCTAGACAGAACCAAGGTCTTGCATGGTCCTTGGACTCAAACCTGTGGGGAAACTAGTTACTTCAAAGAAGAACCTAAGTGCTAGACAGAACCAAGGTCTTGCTTGGTCCTCAGACTCAAACCTGTGGGGAAACTAGTTACTTCAAAGAAGAACCTAAGTGCTAGACAGAACCAAGGTCTTGCATGGTCCTCGGACTCAAACCTGTGGGGAAACTAGTTACTTCAAAGAAGAATCTAAGTGCTAGACAGAACCAAGGTCTTGCATGGTCCTCAGACTCAAATCTGTGGGGAAACTAGTTACTTCAAAAAAAACCTAATAGCTATTTCAAAGAAGAACCTAAGTGTTAGACAGAACCAAGGTCTTGCATGGTCCTCGGATTCAAACTTGTGGGGAAACTAGTTACTTCAAAAAAGAATCTAAGGGCTAGACAGAACCAAAGTCTTGCATGGTCCTTGGACTCAAATCTATGGGGAAACTAATTACTTCAAAAAAGAACCTAATAGTTACTTCAAAGAAGAACCTAAGTGCTAGACAGAACCAAGGTCTTGCATGGTCCTCGGACTCAAACCTGTGGGGAAACTAGTTACTTCAAAGAAGAATCTAAGTGCTAGACAGAACCAAGATCTTGTATGGTCCTCGGACTCAAACCTGTGGGGAAACTAGTTACTTCAAACAAGAACCTAAGTGCTAGACAGAACCAAGGTCTTGCATGGTCCTCGGACTCACACCTGTGGGGAAACTAGTTACTTCAAAGAAGAATATAAGTGCTAGACAGAACCAAGGTCTTGCATGGTCCTCGGACTCAAACCTGTGGGGAAACTAGTTACTTCAAAGAAGAATATAAGTGCTAGATAGAACCAAGGTCTTGCATGGTCCTTGGACTCAAACCTGTGGGGAAACTAGTTACTTCAAAGAAGAACCTAAGTGCTAGACAGAACCAAGGTCTTGCTTGGTCCTCAGACTCAAACCTGTGGGGAAACTAGTTATTTCAAAGAAGAATCTAAGTGTTAGACAGAATCAAGGTCTTGCTTGGTTTTTCGGACTCAAACTTGTGGGAAAACTAGTTACTTCAAAGAAGAATCTAAGTGCTAGATAGAACCAAGGTCTTGCATGGTCCTCGGACTCAAACCTGTGGGGAAACTAGTTCCTGCTTGTGGAAACTAACACGCACTGGCAACTTTCTAAGTGTTTAAGCTAAATTCAATCATGCCTCGGCCCTCAGACCAGACGTTTAAGGGAAGTTAACGCTATAAACATCATTGTAAATGTTGAAAAGAACCTTAGTACCCGGTGATCCCCTCAGATTGTTTACTTTAAATTACAAGTCCTTTGGCGGTTGCACTATTCGCAATGTAGAGCATGCGGTTATTTTCCTGATTAGTCGTATATAGTTAACTTATTTAAAGTTAGCGATCGTGTGCCCGTTAGTTTTGACAAATTCGGGGTGACAACTCTTTACCATCAACATCATCAATTCTAAATACTATTCGAAAGAAAAGATACCAAGACACCCATTCATAAAACAATTATCGCAAAAAAGGAAAGGTTCGCAAAGTAAAATAAAGTCATCTTTTTATTAGATAAAGAAGAAGTACATTGTACATAAAAGGGCTTAGACAAGCCTGTTTCAAAAGTTAACTATAAAAAGCAATCCACGGGATCGATGAATCCTCAATCTTGTTCTAGCAGCAATCGAGCAAGTATGGATGGTACCGGCGATGGGAGAGAAGAAGAAGCAGAGATGCTAGATCCATAATCTTGCTCCAACAGTAATCGAGCAAGTATGAATGGTACCGGCGATGGGAGAGAAGAAGAAGCAGTGACGTCAAATCCACAATCTTGCTCTAGCAGCAATCGAGCAAGTATGGATGGTACTGGTGATGAGAAATCCAAATTCGCACATGCGTGACACACGACACCGGATGAAATCCAAATTTTGTCGCACCAAAAATCTAATGTGACCTACACCTGCTTCGGATTTTGGCTGAAGGAAGAGAGATTTCTTTCTTATCTGGTTGAAGGGGAGAAATATCTTTGGCTTCTGCTTCCCTTGCCTTAACTGTGTCATTCTGAATCTTGGTGGCGCTTGTGGCTTCTGAAAAGGGCTTGGTTCCTTCACCCTCACCTTTATCCTTGACCATTTCACTCCCTAAATCTCAATCACTACTTTGGTGGGGCCCTTGGGAACATTTGAAGAGTTAAGAGCCTGAAACTCCCACAAGACTCAAGGATTTGCGAATGAAGAAGAACAACCCCCCCCCCCCCATGTGTCCTATATAGGAGGCAAACCTGGTGGCAATCAATTCGCCCAAATCTCCAAGAAAGAATTACAAGCGAGATAAATCTCGCTCAATTTCCAAAGCAGTCTTTAGCCGTTGGATTTGCGTCACCTCGTAAAAAGACCTTAATGAAAGCGCGCCTCGTGTATCGAAATGGCAAGAACGTGACTTGGATAAACTAAAAGAATGTCTCACAACCAGGCATAGTGCAAAATGGGCACGAAAGGGCAATCATCACATCGAGATCCTCCTTTCCTCCCATGAGGAAGAAAAGAAAAATCTCAAGGAGCTATTGTGGGGGGTAAAAGACTGGGAAGCCCATGTCAATATCTACATTGGGCCAAGGGCCCAGTCTAAGGAAGAACCCTCCTCGGCCATGGATGTAGCCGAGGACAAAGGGAGCAGCCTACTACTGGTAGTGACACTCCGAGTCATTCCACAGAATAGGGTAAGTACTAAGACAGAAAAAAACAACGGGAAGAATGGAAATATCTAAGGGAAAGCTGTCATTATTACATTCGGTGCTCTGTACTTGACATAGCCACGCCTCTTTGCCTTTACAACCACTCCCAACAACTTTGGGGATGGGCGGATGGGACAAGTAGCAGCCCTATGAATCTAAAAAGTGAGAGGAGCGAAAGGGGGTATAAAAAGGATGGAATGGGAGGCAACTGGGGGGACGCTGGAATCTCTATCACTCCACACGAACTGGAAAAGGCTCCTCGGATTGTGCCAAGGACCAATCTTCCTTGATAAACTCAGTTCATCTCAGCTTGATCGTGACAAACACCATATTAACTATTATACATGCACTAAAGCCTGGCTCTTCGACCCACTCTCTACAAATTTATTGTACTGGGTTCACTGGTCCAAGATCCCATACATCTGGGCTTAGGCTGAAAAATGTGACCCTATATTCACAATAAATGTGATTATGACTGTAATTGATGAATTTCAACAACTTAATTTATTTGTGTTTGAATTACTTTTTTATGTGATTGGTGAAAATTTTATGGCGCTTAACTAAAAAAAAATTAAAAACTTTACTTTTTTCTGTTATGATATGTAGGAAAAATATTGGGTTTAATTTTTATGGTTTGTTTTTTTGTTAATTTATGAAATATGATTTTTATTTCCTTTATTTTAGGTGTTTTTAAGGCTTTCCTAATTAAATTAGAGTTCTATCATGTGGTAGGTAATCAATCAAGATCAATTTAAGAATACTTTTTCTTGAGAAATAAGTTTTCTAGAGCGTTTAAATTGGCCTACAATAGGTAAAACGAAAATTTAATTCAAAAGTTAAAAATTTCATTAATAAAATTTTCTAGGGGTTTTTCTCTTTTTCTCGTGGATTCAAATTACGTATTTTTAGAGTTATTTGGAAGAATATTTTT